>NW_028132929.1:0-173478 GCF_964374135.1 Grampus griseus | reverse complement strand
TCCGTGGAGGCCCTTTTGGGCACAGGGACCTCTGCGTGGGATCTACTGGGTAAGTATGGCAGTACCTCAGGTAGGCCTCAGTGACCAAGGCTCTCCGGCTCACGCCTAGCTGTGCAAAGCAGTGTGGCGAACGTACGTACTGCTCCTCAGGCTGGGCCCACAGCCTAGCTTTCGCTTCTGTGAGAGTGCTGTCCCGAGTCTCTTCCTGGAGCCAGTCGTCAGCGCGGTGTCTTTTGGCACTGCAGTTCTCTCTCAGTCAAGGAGGCCGTGCGACTGACTGGCAAAGGGAGTCCGCCCAGCGCTGCTTTCGCCAGTCTCTCTGACGACTGGGCCACTCTACCTGGGCAAACCAGAGAGGAGTACACTGCCCTAGCTATGAATGTGAAGAGCTGTCTCCAGGGGCCTGCTTACGCTAAGGTTCCTCAGAAGCCAGAGGCCGCCGTTCCGGCACGGAGAGAGGTCATCCTGCGAAACTGGTGAGTGGGCTCCTACCCTGTGTGTCCCCAGGGGCGTCGCAGGGTTAAGGCACTCCGTGGTGGAGTATGGCCTCATTGGAGACCCCTGCACACCCAACTCCCCTGAAGTGAAGCACTGGAACTTCACCTTGAGGCCCGAGGTCACCTTTCGTTCGGCCGGAGCCGAACCTGGGGTGCCGTGGGAGGAGTTCCTAGAAAGGGATTGCCAGCACGGTTTTCGCTTTGGGAGAACACGCAGCCTCGGCCCACAACGACAGTCCTGCCGTGCAGAGACGTCGGGCCGCTAGTGCTGTTCCAGGCAGCTGTGAAGCCAAGCGCAAGGCGCCTGCAAACGGGGAGAAAGCGTCCTCTCCCCTCCGCGTCCCACGTTCAAGCTGAATGACGGAGCATGTTTCTCGGAAGGCTCTGCCGAGCTATCTAGTACAAGGGAGAGAGTGCCTGCCTCTGCCGAGAAAGGTTTTGACGTGGGGATTGCTGGACAGGCGGAAGAGCGTTCCCCAGGCCGTGCAAAGTTGAGGCCTTGGTGATTCTGGATGGTCCCAAGGGTCCAGAATTGTCCCTGGGAAAGCTGTCCTTTTCCCTCTTTTTCCGGCTGGAAGTACACCTCTGGCATCCGACTGCCGTTCGGCGACGTCCTGGGGGAGACGCCCCGGTTTCACTTGGGGCGCACACTGGTGTTTCTCAGAAGAGCCCAAATTCCTCCCTGCGGGTGGGTGGGGGCCTGGGCACACCAGCATGGAATGTAAGGCTGTTTAGAACTGCGTACCTTGAGGCCGTGTGAAGGCCGCACGAACGAGAGCTTTCGAGCGAACAGGGCAGCGCTTCGCCATCACCGTTGCACATTCACGGAGCTTAGTCAAACGAACGCATTTACTTCCTGGGGCTCCAACACAGCCGAGGAGTTGGAAGGCATACAGTGAGGGCCCTTTGACAGTTGTTACAACGAACGTGAGTGCACAGTGTCTCGTGAAATACCTTCCACGGTTGAAGCATTCCGTTAACGCATGCCCCTCCGCTCCCTCTGGCGCTCCGAGGTGTTCCTAACGGGGGAAATCTGGACTTTTGCCCGAGGCCGGGGTGGGGCGGGGGGACTCACAATTCTTCTGCCGGCGAGCTCCAGAGCGCTCCTGCTGAAGCTCCCAGCAAGGAACTGAGAGCAGCAGGCCTCACACGAGTCAACTCAGACTTCTTCTGTCACGAGTCAACTCAGACTTCTTATGTGAGGCCTTCCGGCAGCAAAGAGAAGGTGCGCGCGAGGAGTGTGCCTCAGGCAGCTTAGGACCCGCCGCTGTCTCGTCTACCACGGAGGGGAACCAGGTTTGGCCAGGGTCGCCCAGCTTCATACCTGAGCTCCTACAGGTATCCTCAGCGGTTTCTGATTACCTCAAGGAAACACAACGGGAGGAACAGGGCCCTTCCGTGGAGGCCCTTTTGGGCACAGGGACCTCTGCGTGGGATCTACTGGGTAAGTATGGCAGTACCTCAGGTAGGCCTCAGTGACCAAGGCTCTCCGGCTCACGCCTAGCTGTGCAAAGCAGTGTGGCGAACGTACGTACTGCTCCTCAGGCTGGGCCCACAGCCTAGCTTTCGCTTCTGTGAGAGTGCTGTCCCGAGTCTCTTCCTGGAGCCAGTCGTCAGCGCGGTGTCTTTTGGCACTGCAGTTCTCTCTCAGTCAAGGAGGCCGTGCGACTGACTGGCAAAGGGAGTCCGCCCAGCGCTGCTTTCGCCAGTCTCTCTGACGACTGGGCCACTCTACCTGGGCAAACCAGAGAGGAGTACACTGCCCTAGCTATGAATGTGAAGAGCTGTCTCCAGGGGCCTGCTTACGCTAAGGTTCCTCAGAAGCCAGAGGCCGCCGTTCCGGCACGGAGAGAGGTCATCCTGCGAAACTGGTGAGTGGGCTCCTACCCTGTGTGTCCCCAGGGGCGTCGCAGGGTTAAGGCACTCCGTGGTGGAGTATGGCCTCATTGGAGACCCCTGCACACCCAACTCCCCTGACGTGAAGCACTGGAACTTCACCTTGAGGCCCGAGGTCACCTTTCGTTCGGCCGGAGCCGAACCTGGGGTGCCGTGGGAGGAGTTCCTAGAAAGGGATTGCCAGCACGGTTTTCGCTTTGGGAGAACACGCAGCCTCGGCCCACAACGACAGTCCTGCCGTGCAGAGACGTCGGGCCGCTAGTGCTGTTCCAGGCAGCTGTGAAGCCAAGCGCAAGGCGCCTGCAAACGGGGAGAAAGCGTCCTCTCCCCTCCGCGTCCCACGTTCAAGCTGAATGACGGAGCATGTTTCTCGGAAGGCTCTGCCGAGCTATCTAGTACAAGGGAGAGAGTGCCTGCCTCTGCCGAGAAAGGTTTTGACGTGGGGATTGCTGGACAGGCGGAAGAGCGTTCCCCAGGCCGTGCAAAGTTGAGGCCTTGGTGATTCTGGATGGTCCCAAGGGTCCAGAATTGTCCCTGGGAAAGCTGTCCTTTTCCCTCTTTTTCCGGCTGGAAGTACACCTCTGGCATCCGACTGCCGTTCGGCGACGTCCTGGGGGAGACGCCCCGGTTTCACTTGGGGCGCACACTGGTGTTTCTCAGAAGAGCCCAAATTCCTCCCTGCGGGTGGGTGGGGGCCTGGGCACACCAGCATGGAATGTAAGGCTGTTTAGAACTGCGTACCTTGAGGCCGTGTGAAGGCCGCACGAACGAGAGCTTTCGAGCGAACAGGGCAGCGCTTCGCCATCACCGTTGCACATTCACGGAGCTTAGTCAAACGAACGCATTTACTTCCTGGGGCTCCAACACAGCCGAGGAGTTGGAAGGCATACAGTGAGGGCCCTTTGACAGTTGTTACAACGAACGTGAGTGCACAGTGTCTCGTGAAATACCTTCCACGGTTGAAGCATTCCGTTAACGCATGCCCCTCCGCTCCCTCTGGCGCTCCGAGGTGTTCCTAACGGGGGAAATCTGGACTTTTGCCCGAGGCCGGGGTGGGGCGGGGGGACTCACAATTCTTCTGCCGGCGAGCTCCAGAGCGCTCCTGCTGAAGCTCCCAGCAAGGAACTGAGAGCAGCAGGCCTCACACGAGTCAACTCAGACTTCTTCTGTCACGAGTCAACTCAGACTTCTTATGTGAGGCCTTCCGGCAGCAAAGAGAAGGTGCGCGCGAGGAGTGTGCCTCAGGCAGCTTAGGACCCGCCGCTGTCTCGTCTACCACGGAGGGGAACCAGGTTTGGCCAGGGTCGCCCAGCTTCATACCTGAGCTCCTACAGGTATCCTCAGCGGTTTCTGATTACCTCAAGGAAACACAACGGGAGGAACAGGGCCCTTCCGTGGAGGCCCTTTTGGGCACAGGGACCTCTGCGTGGGATCTACTGGGTAAGTATGGCAGTACCTCAGGTAGGCCTCAGTGACCAAGGCTCTCCGGCTCACGCCTAGCTGTGCAAAGCAGTGTGGCGAACGTACGTACTGCTCCTCAGGCTGGGCCCACAGCCTAGCTTTCGCTTCTGTGAGAGTGCTGTCCCGAGTCTCTTCCTGGAGCCAGTCGTCAGCGCGGTGTCTTTTGGCACTGCAGTTCTCTCTCAGTCAAGGAGGCCGTGCGACTGACTGGCAAAGGGAGTCCGCCCAGCGCTGCTTTCGCCAGTCTCTCTGACGACTGGGCCACTCTACCTGGGCAAACCAGAGAGGAGTACACTGCCCTAGCTATGAATGTGAAGAGCTGTCTCCAGGGGCCTGCTTACGCTAAGGTTCCTCAGAAGCCAGAGGCCGCCGTTCCGGCACGGAGAGAGGTCATCCTGCGAAACTGGTGAGTGGGCTCCTACCCTGTGTGTCCCCAGGGGCGTCGCAGGGTTAAGGCACTCCGTGGTGGAGTATGGCCTCATTGGAGACCCCTGCACACCCAACTCCCCTGACGTGAAGCACTGGAACTTCACCTTGAGGCCCGAGGTCACCTTTCGTTCGGCCGGAGCCGAACCTGGGGTGCCGTGGGAGGAGTTCCTAGAAAGGGATTGCCAGCACGGTTTTCGCTTTGGGAGAACACGCAGCCTCGGCCCACAACGACAGTCCTGCCGTGCAGAGACGTCGGGCCGCTAGTGCTGTTCCAGGCAGCTGTGAAGCCAAGCGCAAGGCGCCTGCAAACGGGGAGAAAGCGTCCTCTCCCCTCCGCGTCCCACGTTCAAGCTGAATGACGGAGCATGTTTCTCGGAAGGCTCTGCCGAGCTATCTAGTACAAGGGAGAGAGTGCCTGCCTCTGCCGAGAAAGGTTTTGACGTGGGGATTGCTGGACAGGCGGAAGAGCGTTCCCCAGGCCGTGCAAAGTTGAGGCCTTGGTGATTCTGGATGGTCCCAAGGGTCCAGAATTGTCCCTGGGAAAGCTGTCCTTTTCCCTCTTTTTCCGGCTGGAAGTACACCTCTGGCATCCGACTGCCGTTCGGCGACGTCCTGGGGGAGACGCCCCGGTTTCACTTGGGGCGCACACTGGTGTTTCTCAGAAGAGCCCAAATTCCTCCCTGCGGGTGGGTGGGGGCCTGGGCACACCAGCATGGAATGTAAGGCTGTTTAGAACTGCGTACCTTGAGGCCGTGTGAAGGCCGCACGAACGAGAGCTTTCGAGCGAACAGGGCAGCGCTTCGCCATCACCGTTGCACATTCACGGAGCTTAGTCAAACGAACGCATTTACTTCCTGGGGCTCCAACACAGCCGAGGAGTTGGAAGGCATACAGTGAGGGCCCTTTGACAGTTGTTACAACGAACGTGAGTGCACAGTGTCTCGTGAAATACCTTCCACGGTTGAAGCATTCCGTTAACGCATGCCCCTCCGCTCCCTCTGGCGCTCCGAGGTGTTCCTAACGGGGGAAATCTGGACTTTTGCCCGAGGCCGGGGTGGGGCGGGGGGACTCACAATTCTTCTGCCGGCGAGCTCCAGAGCGCTCCTGCTGAAGCTCCCAGCAAGGAACTGAGAGCAGCAGGCCTCACACGAGTCAACTCAGACTTCTTCTGTCACGAGTCAACTCAGACTTCTTATGTGAGGCCTTCCGGCAGCAAAGAGAAGGTGCGCGCGAGGAGTGTGCCTCAGGCAGCTTAGGACCCGCCGCTGTCTCGTCTACCACGGAGGGGAACCAGGTTTGGCCAGGGTCGCCCAGCTTCATACCTGAGCTCCTACAGGTATCCTCAGCGGTTTCTGATTACCTCAAGGAAACACAACGGGAGGAACAGGGCCCTTCCGTGGAGGCCCTTTTGGGCACAGGGACCTCTGCGTGGGATCTACTGGGTAAGTATGGCAGTACCTCAGGTAGGCCTCAGTGACCAAGGCTCTCCGGCTCACGCCTAGCTGTGCAAAGCAGTGTGGCGAACGTACGTACTGCTCCTCAGGCTGGGCCCACAGCCTAGCTTTCGCTTCTGTGAGAGTGCTGTCCCGAGTCTCTTCCTGGAGCCAGTCGTCAGCGCGGTGTCTTTTGGCACTGCAGTTCTCTCTCAGTCAAGGAGGCCGTGCGACTGACTGGCAAAGGGAGTCCGCCCAGCGCTGCTTTCGCCAGTCTCTCTGACGACTGGGCCACTCTACCTGGGCAAACCAGAGAGGAGTACACTGCCCTAGCTATGAATGTGAAGAGCTGTCTCCAGGGGCCTGCTTACGCTAAGGTTCCTCAGAAGCCAGAGGCCGCCGTTCCGGCACGGAGAGAGGTCATCCTGCGAAACTGGTGAGTGGGCTCCTACCCTGTGTGTCCCCAGGGGCGTCGCAGGGTTAAGGCACTCCGTGGTGGAGTATGGCCTCATTGGAGACCCCTGCACACCCAACTCCCCTGACGTGAAGCACTGGAACTTCACCTTGAGGCCCGAGGTCACCTTTCGTTCGGCCGGAGCCGAACCTGGGGTGCCGTGGGAGGAGTTCCTAGAAAGGGATTGCCAGCACGGTTTTCGCTTTGGGAGAACACGCAGCCTCGGCCCACAACGACAGTCCTGCCGTGCAGAGACGTCGGGCCGCTAGTGCTGTTCCAGGCAGCTGTGAAGCCAAGCGCAAGGCGCCTGCAAACGGGGAGAAAGCGTCCTCTCCCCTCCGCGTCCCACGTTCAAGCTGAATGACGGAGCATGTTTCTCGGAAGGCTCTGCCGAGCTATCTAGTACAAGGGAGAGAGTGCCTGCCTCTGCCGAGAAAGGTTTTGACGTGGGGATTGCTGGACAGGCGGAAGAGCGTTCCCCAGGCCGTGCAAAGTTGAGGCCTTGGTGATTCTGGATGGTCCCAAGGGTCCAGAATTGTCCCTGGGAAAGCTGTCCTTTTCCCTCTTTTTCCGGCTGGAAGTACACCTCTGGCATCCGACTGCCGTTCGGCGACGTCCTGGGGGAGACGCCCCGGTTTCACTTGGGGCGCACACTGGTGTTTCTCAGAAGAGCCCAAATTCCTCCCTGCGGGTGGGTGGGGGCCTGGGCACACCAGCATGGAATGTAAGGCTGTTTAGAACTGCGTACCTTGAGGCCGTGTGAAGGCCGCACGAACGAGAGCTTTCGAGCGAACAGGGCAGCGCTTCGCCATCACCGTTGCACATTCACGGAGCTTAGTCAAACGAACGCATTTACTTCCTGGGGCTCCAACACAGCCGAGGAGTTGGAAGGCATACAGTGAGGGCCCTTTGACAGTTGTTACAACGAACGTGAGTGCACAGTGTCTCGTGAAATACCTTCCACGGTTGAAGCATTCCGTTAACGCATGCCCCTCCGCTCCCTCTGGCGCTCCGAGGTGTTCCTAACGGGGGAAATCTGGACTTTTGCCCGAGGCCGGGGTGGGGCGGGGGGACTCACAATTCTTCTGCCGGCGAGCTCCAGAGCGCTCCTGCTGAAGCTCCCAGCAAGGAACTGAGAGCAGCAGGCCTCACACGAGTCAACTCAGACTTCTTCTGTCACGAGTCAACTCAGACTTCTTATGTGAGGCCTTCCGGCAGCAAAGAGAAGGTGCGCGCGAGGAGTGTGCCTCAGGCAGCTTAGGACCCGCCGCTGTCTCGTCTACCACGGAGGGGAACCAGGTTTGGCCAGGGTCGCCCAGCTTCATACCTGAGCTCCTACAGGTATCCTCAGCGGTTTCTGATTACCTCAAGGAAACACAACGGGAGGAACAGGGCCCTTCCGTGGAGGCCCTTTTGGGCACAGGGACCTCTGCGTGGGATCTACTGGGTAAGTATGGCAGTACCTCAGGTAGGCCTCAGTGACCAAGGCTCTCCGGCTCACGCCTAGCTGTGCAAAGCAGTGTGGCGAACGTACGTACTGCTCCTCAGGCTGGGCCCACAGCCTAGCTTTCGCTTCTGTGAGAGTGCTGTCCCGAGTCTCTTCCTGGAGCCAGTCGTCAGCGCGGTGTCTTTTGGCACTGCAGTTCTCTCTCAGTCAAGGAGGCCGTGCGACTGACTGGCAAAGGGAGTCCGCCCAGCGCTGCTTTCGCCAGTCTCTCTGACGACTGGGCCACTCTACCTGGGCAAACCAGAGAGGAGTACACTGCCCTAGCTATGAATGTGAAGAGCTGTCTCCAGGGGCCTGCTTACGCTAAGGTTCCTCAGAAGCCAGAGGCCGCCGTTCCGGCACGGAGAGAGGTCATCCTGCGAAACTGGTGAGTGGGCTCCTACCCTGTGTGTCCCCAGGGGCGTCGCAGGGTTAAGGCACTCCGTGGTGGAGTATGGCCTCATTGGAGACCCCTGCACACCCAACTCCCCTGACGTGAAGCACTGGAACTTCACCTTGAGGCCCGAGGTCACCTTTCGTTCGGCCGGAGCCGAACCTGGGGTGCCGTGGGAGGAGTTCCTAGAAAGGGATTGCCAGCACGGTTTTCGCTTTGGGAGAACACGCAGCCTCGGCCCACAACGACAGTCCTGCCGTGCAGAGACGTCGGGCCGCTAGTGCTGTTCCAGGCAGCTGTGAAGCCAAGCGCAAGGCGCCTGCAAACGGGGAGAAAGCGTCCTCTCCCCTCCGCGTCCCACGTTCAAGCTGAATGACGGAGCATGTTTCTCGGAAGGCTCTGCCGAGCTATCTAGTACAAGGGAGAGAGTGCCTGCCTCTGCCGAGAAAGGTTTTGACGTGGGGATTGCTGGACAGGCGGAAGAGCGTTCCCCAGGCCGTGCAAAGTTGAGGCCTTGGTGATTCTGGATGGTCCCAAGGGTCCAGAATTGTCCCTGGGAAAGCTGTCCTTTTCCCTCTTTTTCCGGCTGGAAGTACACCTCTGGCATCCGACTGCCGTTCGGCGACGTCCTGGGGGAGACGCCCCGGTTTCACTTGGGGCGCACACTGGTGTTTCTCAGAAGAGCCCAAATTCCTCCCTGCGGGTGGGTGGGGGCCTGGGCACACCAGCATGGAATGTAAGGCTGTTTAGAACTGCGTACCTTGAGGCCGTGTGAAGGCCGCACGAACGAGAGCTTTCGAGCGAACAGGGCAGCGCTTCGCCATCACCGTTGCACATTCACGGAGCTTAGTCAAACGAACGCATTTACTTCCTGGGGCTCCAACACAGCCGAGGAGTTGGAAGGCATACAGTGAGGGCCCTTTGACAGTTGTTACAACGAACGTGAGTGCACAGTGTCTCGTGAAATACCTTCCACGGTTGAAGCATTCCGTTAACGCATGCCCCTCCGCTCCCTCTGGCGCTCCGAGGTGTTCCTAACGGGGGAAATCTGGACTTTTGCCCGAGGCCGGGGTGGGGCGGGGGGACTCACAATTCTTCTGCCGGCGAGCTCCAGAGCGCTCCTGCTGAAGCTCCCAGCAAGGAACTGAGAGCAGCAGGCCTCACACGAGTCAACTCAGACTTCTTCTGTCACGAGTCAACTCAGACTTCTTATGTGAGGCCTTCCGGCAGCAAAGAGAAGGTGCGCGCGAGGAGTGTGCCTCAGGCAGCTTAGGACCCGCCGCTGTCTCGTCTACCACGGAGGGGAACCAGGTTTGGCCAGGGTCGCCCAGCTTCATACCTGAGCTCCTACAGGTATCCTCAGCGGTTTCTGATTACCTCAAGGAAACACAACGGGAGGAACAGGGCCCTTCCGTGGAGGCCCTTTTGGGCACAGGGACCTCTGCGTGGGATCTACTGGGTAAGTATGGCAGTACCTCAGGTAGGCCTCAGTGACCAAGGCTCTCCGGCTCACGCCTAGCTGTGCAAAGCAGTGTGGCGAACGTACGTACTGCTCCTCAGGCTGGGCCCACAGCCTAGCTTTCGCTTCTGTGAGAGTGCTGTCCCGAGTCTCTTCCTGGAGCCAGTCGTCAGCGCGGTGTCTTTTGCCACTGCAGTTCTCTCTCAGTCAAGGAGGCCGTGCGACTGACTGGCAAAGGGAGTCCGCCCAGCGCTGCTTTCGCCAGTCTCTCTGACGACTGGGCCACTCTACCTGGGCAAACCAGAGAGGAGTACACTGCCCTAGCTATGAATGTGAAGAGCTGTCTCCAGGGGCCTGCTTACGCTAAGGTTCCTCAGAAGCCAGAGGCCGCCGTTCCGGCACGGAGAGAGGTCATCCTGCGAAACTGGTGAGTGGGCTCCTACCCTGTGTGTCCCCAGGGGCGTCGCAGGGTTAAGGCACTCCGTGGTGGAGTATGGCCTCATTGGAGACCCCTGCACACCCAACTCCCCTGACGTGAAGCACTGGAACTTCACCTTGAGGCCCGAGGTCACCTTTCGTTCGGCCGGAGCCGAACCTGGGGTGCCGTGGGAGGAGTTCCTAGAAAGGGATTGCCAGCACGGTTTTCGCTTTGGGAGAACACGCAGCCTCGGCCCACAACGACAGTCCTGCCGTGCAGAGACGTCGGGCCGCTAGTGCTGTTCCAGGCAGCTGTGAAGCCAAGCGCAAGGCGCCTGCAAACGGGGAGAAAGCGTCCTCTCCCCTCCGCGTCCCACGTTCAAGCTGAATGACGGAGCATGTTTCTCGGAAGGCTCTGCCGAGCTATCTAGTACAAGGGAGAGAGTGCCTGCCTCTGCCGAGAAAGGTTTTGACGTGGGGATTGCTGGACAGGCGGAAGAGCGTTCCCCAGGCCGTGCAAAGTTGAGGCCTTGGTGATTCTGGATGGTCCCAAGGGTCCAGAATTGTCCCTGGGAAAGCTGTCCTTTTCCCTCTTTTTCCGGCTGGAAGTACACCTCTGGCATCCGACTGCCGTTCGGCGACGTCCTGGGGGAGACGCCCCGGTTTCACTTGGGGCGCACACTGGTGTTTCTCAGAAGAGCCCAAATTCCTCCCTGCGGGTGGGTGGGGGCCTGGGCACACCAGCATGGAATGTAAGGCTGTTTAGAACTGCGTACCTTGAGGCCGTGTGAAGGCCGCACGAACGAGAGCTTTCGAGCGAACAGGGCAGCGCTTCGCCATCACCGTTGCACATTCACGGAGCTTAGTCAAACGAACGCATTTACTTCCTGGGGCTCCAACACAGCCGAGGAGTTGGAAGGCATACAGTGAGGGCCCTTTGACAGTTGTTACAACGAACGTGAGTGCACAGTGTCTCGTGAAATACCTTCCACGGTTGAAGCATTCCGTTAACGCATGCCCCTCCGCTCCCTCTGGCGCTCCGAGGTGTTCCTAACGGGGGAAATCTGGACTTTTGCCCGAGGCCGGGGTGGGGCGGGGGGACTCACAATTCTTCTGCCGGCGAGCTCCAGAGCGCTCCTGCTGAAGCTCCCAGCAAGGAACTGAGAGCAGCAGGCCTCACACGAGTCAACTCAGACTTCTTCTGTCACGAGTCAACTCAGACTTCTTATGTGAGGCCTTCCGGCAGCAAAGAGAAGGTGCGCGCGAGGAGTGTGCCTCAGGCAGCTTAGGACCCGCCGCTGTCTCGTCTACCACGGAGGGGAACCAGGTTTGGCCAGGGTCGCCCAGCTTCATACCTGAGCTCCTACAGGTATCCTCAGCGGTTTCTGATTACCTCAAGGAAACACAACGGGAGGAACAGGGCCCTTCCGTGGAGGCCCTTTTGGGCACAGGGACCTCTGCGTGGGATCTACTGGGTAAGTATGGCAGTACCTCAGGTAGGCCTCAGTGACCAAGGCTCTCCGGCTCACGCCTAGCTGTGCAAAGCAGTGTGGCGAACGTACGTACTGCTCCTCAGGCTGGGCCCACAGCCTAGCTTTCGCTTCTGTGAGAGTGCTGTCCCGAGTCTCTTCCTGGAGCCAGTCGTCAGCGCGGTGTCTTTTGGCACTGCAGTTCTCTCTCAGTCAAGGAGGCCGTGCGACTGACTGGCAAAGGGAGTCCGCCCAGCGCTGCTTTCGCCAGTCTCTCTGACGACTGGGCCACTCTACCTGGGCAAACCAGAGAGGAGTACACTGCCCTAGCTATGAATGTGAAGAGCTGTCTCCAGGGGCCTGCTTACGCTAAGGTTCCTCAGAAGCCAGAGGCCGCCGTTCCGGCACGGAGAGAGGTCATCCTGCGAAACTGGTGAGTGGGCTCCTACCCTGTGTGTCCCCAGGGGCGTCGCAGGGTTAAGGCACTCCGTGGTGGAGTATGGCCTCATTGGAGACCCCTGCACACCCAACTCCCCTGACGTGAAGCACTGGAACTTCACCTTGAGGCCCGAGGTCACCTTTCGTTCGGCCGGAGCCGAACCTGGGGTGCCGTGGGAGGAGTTCCTAGAAAGGGATTGCCAGCACGGTTTTCGCTTTGGGAGAACACGCAGCCTCGGCCCACAACGACAGTCCTGCCGTGCAGAGACGTCGGGCCGCTAGTGCTGTTCCAGGCAGCTGTGAAGCCAAGCGCAAGGCGCCTGCAAACGGGGAGAAAGCGTCCTCTCCCCTCCGCGTCCCACGTTCAAGCTGAATGACGGAGCATGTTTCTCGGAAGGCTCTGCCGAGCTATCTAGTACAAGGGAGAGAGTGCCTGCCTCTGCCGAGAAAGGTTTTGACGTGGGGATTGCTGGACAGGCGGAAGAGCGTTCCCCAGGCCGTGCAAAGTTGAGGCCTTGGTGATTCTGGATGGTCCCAAGGGTCCAGAATTGTCCCTGGGAAAGCTGTCCTTTTCCCTCTTTTTCCGGCTGGAAGTACACCTCTGGCATCCGACTGCCGTTCGGCGACGTCCTGGGGGAGACGCCCCGGTTTCACTTGGGGCGCACACTGGTGTTTCTCAGAAGAGCCCAAATTCCTCCCTGCGGGTGGGTGGGGGCCTGGGCACACCAGCATGGAATGTAAGGCTGTTTAGAACTGCGTACCTTGAGGCCGTGTGAAGGCCGCACGAACGAGAGCTTTCGAGCGAACAGGGCAGCGCTTCGCCATCACCGTTGCACATTCACGGAGCTTAGTCAAACGAACGCATTTACTTCCTGGGGCTCCAACACAGCCGAGGAGTTGGAAGGCATACAGTGAGGGCCCTTTGACAGTTGTTACAACGAACGTGAGTGCACAGTGTCTCGTGAAATACCTTCCACGGTTGAAGCATTCCGTTAACGCATGCCCCTCCGCTCCCTCTGGCGCTCCGAGGTGTTCCTAACGGGGGAAATCTGGACTTTTGCCCGAGGCCGGGGTGGGGCGGGGGGACTCACAATTCTTCTGCCGGCGAGCTCCAGAGCGCTCCTGCTGAAGCTCCCAGCAAGGAACTGAGAGCAGCAGGCCTCACACGAGTCAACTCAGACTTCTTCTGTCACGAGTCAACTCAGACTTCTTATGTGAGGCCTTCCGGCAGCAAAGAGAAGGTGCGCGCGAGGAGTGTGCCTCAGGCAGCTTAGGACCCGCCGCTGTCTCGTCTACCACGGAGGGGAACCAGGTTTGGCCAGGGTCGCCCAGCTTCATACCTGAGCTCCTACAGGTATCCTCAGCGGTTTCTGATTACCTCAAGGAAACACAACGGGAGGAACAGGGCCCTTCCGTGGAGGCCCTTTTGGGCACAGGGACCTCTGCGTGGGATCTACTGGGTAAGTATGGCAGTACCTCAGGTAGGCCTCAGTGACCAAGGCTCTCCGGCTCACGCCTAGCTGTGCAAAGCAGTGTGGCGAACGTACGTACTGCTCCTCAGGCTGGGCCCACAGCCTAGCTTTCGCTTCTGTGAGAGTGCTGTCCCGAGTCTCTTCCTGGAGCCAGTCGTCAGCGCGGTGTCTTTTGGCACTGCAGTTCTCTCTCAGTCAAGGAGGCCGTGCGACTGACTGGCAAAGGGAGTCCGCCCAGCGCTGCTTTCGCCAGTCTCTCTGACGACTGGGCCACTCTACCAGGGCAAACCAGAGAGGAGTACACTGCCCTAGCTATGAATGTGAAGAGCTGTCTCCAGGGGCCTGCTTACGCTAAGGTTCCTCAGAAGCCAGAGGCCGCCGTTCCGGCACGGAGAGAGGTCATCCTGCGAAACTGGTGAGTGGGCTCCTACCCTGTGTGTCCCCAGGGGCGTCGCAGGGTTAAGGCACTCCGTGGTGGAGTATGGCCTCATTGGAGACCCCTGCACACCCAACTCCCCTGACGTGAAGCACTGGAACTTCACCTTGAGGCCCGAGGTCACCTTTCGTTCGGCCGGAGCCGAACCTGGGGTGCCGTGGGAGGAGTTCCTAGAAAGGGATTGCCAGCACGGTTTTCGCTTTGGGAGAACACGCAGCCTCGGCCCACAACGACAGTCCTGCCGTGCAGAGACGTCGGGCCGCTAGTGCTGTTCCAGGCAGCTGTGAAGCCAAGCGCAAGGCGCCTGCAAACGGGGAGAAAGCGTCCTCTCCCCTCCGCGTCCCACGTTCAAGCTGAATGACGGAGCATGTTTCTCGGAAGGCTCTGCCGAGCTATCTAGTACAAGGGAGAGAGTGCCTGCCTCTGCCGAGAAAGGTTTTGACGTGGGGATTGCTGGACAGGCGGAAGAGCGTTCCCCAGGCCGTGCAAAGTTGAGGCCTTGGTGATTCTGGATGGTCCCAAGGGTCCAGAATTGTCCCTGGGAAAGCTGTCCTTTTCCCTCTTTTTCCGGCTGGAAGTACACCTCTGGCATCCGACTGCCGTTCGGCGACGTCCTGGGGGAGACGCCCCGGTTTCACTTGGGGCGCACACTGGTGTTTCTCAGAAGAGCCCAAATTCCTCCCTGCGGGTGGGTGGGGGCCTGGGCACACCAGCATGGAATGTAAGGCTGTTTAGAACTGCGTACCTTGAGGCCGTGTGAAGGCCGCACGAACGAGAGCTTTCGAGCGAACAGGGCAGCGCTTCGCCATCACCGTTGCACATTCACGGAGCTTAGTCAAACGAACGCATTTACTTCCTGGGGCTCCAACACAGCCGAGGAGTTGGAAGGCATACAGTGAGGGCCCTTTGACAGTTGTTACAACGAACGTGAGTGCACAGTGTCTCGTGAAATACCTTCCACGGTTGAAGCATTCCGTTAACGCATGCCCCTCCGCTCCCTCTGGCGCTCCGAGGTGTTCCTAACGGGGGAAATCTGGACTTTTGCCCGAGGCCGGGGTGGGGCGGGGGGACTCACAATTCTTCTGCCGGCGAGCTCCAGAGCGCTCCTGCTGAAGCTCCCAGCAAGGAACTGAGAGCAGCAGGCCTCACACGAGTCAACTCAGACTTCTTCTGTCACGAGTCAACTCAGACTTCTTATGTGAGGCCTTCCGGCAGCAAAGAGAAGGTGCGCGCGAGGAGTGTGCCTCAGGCAGCTTAGGACCCGCCGCTGTCTCGTCTACCACGGAGGGGAACCAGGTTTGGCCAGGGTCGCCCAGCTTCATACCTGAGCTCCTACAGGTATCCTCAGCGGTTTCTGATTACCTCAAGGAAACACAACGGGAGGAACAGGGCCCTTCCGTGGAGGCCCTTTTGGGCACAGGGACCTCTGCGTGGGATCTACTGGGTAAGTATGGCAGTACCTCAGGTAGGCCTCAGTGACCAAGGCTCTCCGGCTCACGCCTAGCTGTGCAAAGCAGTGTGGCGAACGTACGTACTGCTCCTCAGGCTGGGCCCACAGCCTAGCTTTCGCTTCTGTGAGAGTGCTGTCCCGAGTCTCTTCCTGGAGCCAGTCGTCAGCGCGGTGTCTTTTGGCACTGCAGTTCTCTCTCAGTCAAGGAGGCCGTGCGACTGACTGGCAAAGGGAGTCCGCCCAGCGCTGCTTTCGCCAGTCTCTCTGACGACTGGGCCACTCTACCTGGGCAAACCAGAGAGGAGTACACTGCCCTAGCTATGAATGTGAAGAGCTGTCTCCAGGGGCCTGCTTACGCTAAGGTTCCTCAGAAGCCAGAGGCCGCCGTTCCGGCACGGAGAGAGGTCATCCTGCGAAACTGGTGAGTGGGCTCCTACCCTGTGTGTCCCCAGGGGCGTCGCAGGGTTAAGGCACTCCGTGGTGGAGTATGGCCTCATTGGAGACCCCTGCACACCCAACTCCCCTGACGTGAAGCACTGGAACTTCACCTTGAGGCCCGAGGTCACCTTTCGTTCGGCCGGAGCCGAACCTGGGGTGCCGTGGGAGGAGTTCCTAGAAAGGGATTGCCAGCACGGTTTTCGCTTTGGGAGAACACGCAGCCTCGGCCCACAACGACAGTCCTGCCGTGCAGAGACGTCGGGCCGCTAGTGCTGTTCCAGGCAGCTGTGAAGCCAAGCGCAAGGCGCCTGCAAACGGGGAGAAAGCGTCCTCTCCCCTCCGCGTCCCACGTTCAAGCTGAATGACGGAGCATGTTTCTCGGAAGGCTCTGCCGAGCTATCTAGTACAAGGGAGAGAGTGCCTGCCTCTGCCGAGAAAGGTTTTGACGTGGGGATTGCTGGACAGGCGGAAGAGCGTTCCCCAGGCCGTGCAAAGTTGAGGCCTTGGTGATTCTGGATGGTCCCAAGGGTCCAGAATTGTCCCTGGGAAAGCTGTCCTTTTCCCTCTTTTTCCGGCTGGAAGTACACCTCTGGCATCCGACTGCCGTTCGGCGACGTCCTGGGGGAGACGCCCCGGTTTCACTTGGGGCGCACACTGGTGTTTCTCAGAAGAGCCCAAATTCCTCCCTGCGGGTGGGTGGGGGCCTGGGCACACCAGCATGGAATGTAAGGCTGTTTAGAACTGCGTACCTTGAGGCCGTGTGAAGGCCGCACGAACGAGAGCTTTCGAGCGAACAGGGCAGCGCTTCGCCATCACCGTTGCACATTCACGGAGCTTAGTCAAACGAACGCATTTACTTCCTGGGGCTCCAACACAGCCGAGGAGTTGGAAGGCATACAGTGAGGGCCCTTTGACAGTTGTTACAACGAACGTGAGTGCACAGTGTCTCGTGAAATACCTTCCACGGTTGAAGCATTCCGTTAACGCATGCCCCTCCGCTCCCTCTGGCGCTCCGAGGTGTTCCTAACGGGGGAAATCTGGACTTTTGCCCGAGGCCGGGGTGGGGCGGGGGGACTCACAATTCTTCTGCCGGCGAGCTCCAGAGCGCTCCTGCTGAAGCTCCCAGCAAGGAACTGAGAGCAGCAGGCCTCACACGAGTCAACTCAGACTTCTTCTGTCACGAGTCAACTCAGACTTCTTATGTGAGGCCTTCCGGCAGCAAAGAGAAGGTGCGCGCGAGGAGTGTGCCTCAGGCAGCTTAGGACCCGCCGCTGTCTCGTCTACCACGGAGGGGAACCAGGTTTGGCCAGGGTCGCCCAGCTTCATACCTGAGCTCCTACAGGTATCCTCAGCGGTTTCTGATTACCTCAAGGAAACACAACGGGAGGAACAGGGCCCTTCCGTGGAGGCCCTTTTGGGCACAGGGACCTCTGCGTGGGATCTACTGGGTAAGTATGGCAGTACCTCAGGTAGGCCTCAGTGACCAAGGCTCTCCGGCTCACGCCTAGCTGTGCAAAGCAGTGTGGCGAACGTACGTACTGCTCCTCAGGCTGGGCCCACAGCCTAGCTTTCGCTTCTGTGAGAGTGCTGTCCCGAGTCTCTTCCTGGAGCCAGTCGTCAGCGCGGTGTCTTTTGGCACTGCAGTTCTCTCTCAGTCAAGGAGGCCGTGCGACTGACTGGCAAAGGGAGTCCGCCCAGCGCTGCTTTCGCCAGTCTCTCTGACGACTGGGCCACTCTACCTGGGCAAACCAGAGAGGAGTACACTGCCCTAGCTATGAATGTGAAGAGCTGTCTCCAGGGGCCTGCTTACGCTAAGGTTCCTCAGAAGCCAGAGGCCGCCGTTCCGGCACGGAGAGAGGTCATCCTGCGAAACTGGTGAGTGGGCTCCTACCCTGTGTGTCCCCAGGGGCGTCGCAGGGTTAAGGCACTCCGTGGTGGAGTATGGCCTCATTGGAGACCCCTGCACACCCAACTCCCCTGACGTGAAGCACTGGAACTTCACCTTGAGGCCCGAGGTCACCTTTCGTTCGGCCGGAGCCGAACCTGGGGTGCCGTGGGAGGAGTTCCTAGAAAGGGATTGCCAGCACGGTTTTCGCTTTGGGAGAACACGCAGCCTCGGCCCACAACGACAGTCCTGCCGTGCAGAGACGTCGGGCCGCTAGTGCTGTTCCAGGCAGCTGTGAAGCCAAGCGCAAGGCGCCTGCAAACGGGGAGAAAGCGTCCTCTCCCCTCCGCGTCCCACGTTCAAGCTGAATGACGGAGCATGTTTCTCGGAAGGCTCTGCCGAGCTATCTAGTACAAGGGAGAGAGTGCCTGCCTCTGCCGAGAAAGGTTTTGACGTGGGGATTGCTGGACAGGCGGAAGAGCGTTCCCCAGGCCGTGCAAAGTTGAGGCCTTGGTGATTCTGGATGGTCCCAAGGGTCCAGAATTGTACCTGGGAAAGCTGTCCTTTTCCCTCTTTTTCCGGCTGGAAGTACACCT
Organism: Grampus griseus; assembly: GCF_964374135.1. Lineage (NCBI taxonomy): Eukaryota > Metazoa > Chordata > Mammalia > Artiodactyla > Delphinidae > Grampus > Grampus griseus. Next base: position 155,368 of record NW_028132929.1, on the reverse strand, counting down.
CTGGCATCCGACTGCCGTTCGGCGACGTCCTGGGGGAGACGCCCCGGTTTCACTTGGGACGCACACTGGTGTTTCTCAGAAGAGCCCAAATTCCTCCCTGCGGGTGGGTGGGGGCCTGGGCACACCAGCATGGAATGTAAGGCTGTTTAGAACTGCGTACCTTGAGGCCGTGTGAAGGCCGCACGAACGAGAGCTTTCGAGCGAACAGGGCAGCGCTTCGCCATCACCGTTGCACATTCACGGAGCTTAGTCAAACGAACGCATTTACTTCCTGGGGCTCCAACACAGCCGAGGAGTTGGAAGGCATACAGTGAGGGCCCTTTGACAGTTGTTACAACGAACGTGAGTGCACAGTGTCTCGTGAAATACCTTCCACGGTTGAAGCATTCCGTTAACGCATGCCCCTCCGCTCCCTCTGGCGCTCCGAGGTGTTCCTAACGGGGGAAATCTGGACTTTTGCCCGAGGCCGGGGTGGGGCGGGGGGACTCACAATTCTTCTGCCGGCGAGCTCCAGAGCGCTCCTGCTGAAGCTCCCAGCAAGGAACTGAGAGCAGCAGGCCTCACACGAGTCAACTCAGACTTCTTCTGTCACGAGTCAACTCAGACTTCTTATGTGAGGCCTTCCGGCAGCAAAGAGAAGGTGCGCGCGAGGAGTGTGCCTCAGGCAGCTTAGGACCCGCCGCTGTCTCGTCTACCACGGAGGGGAACCAGGTTTGGCCAGGGTCGCCCAGCTTCATACCTGAGCTCCTACAGGTATCCTCAGCGGTTTCTGATTACCTCAAGGAAACACAACGGGAGGAACAGGGCCCTTCCGTGGAGGCCCTTTTGGGCACAGGGACCTCTGCGTGGGATCTACTGGGTAAGTATGGCAGTACCTCAGGTAGGCCTCAGTGACCAAGGCTCTCCGGCTCACGCCTAGCTGTGCAAAGCAGTGTGGCGAACGTACGTACTGCTCCTCAGGCTGGGCCCACAGCCTAGCTTTCGCTTCTGTGAGAGTGCTGTCCCGAGTCTCTTCCTGGAGCCAGTCGTCAGCGCGGTGTCTTTTGGCACTGCAGTTCTCTCTCAGTCAAGGAGGCCGTGCGACTGACTGGCAAAGGGAGTCCGCCCAGCGCTGCTTTCGCCAGTCTCTCTGACGACTGGGCCACTCTACCTGGGCAAACCAGAGAGGAGTACACTGCCCTAGCTATGAATGTGAAGAGCTGTCTCCAGGGGCCTGCTTACGCTAAGGTTCCTCAGAAGCCAGAGGCCGCCGTTCCGGCACGGAGAGAGGTCATCCTGCGAAACTGGTGAGTGGGCTCCTACCCTGTGTGTCCCCAGGGGCGTCGCAGGGTTAAGGCACTCCGTGGTGGAGTATGGCCTCATTGGAGACCCCTGCACACCCAACTCCCCTGACGTGAAGCACTGGAACTTCACCTTGAGGCCCGAGGTCACCTTTCGTTCGGCCGGAGCCGAACCTGGGGTGCCGTGGGAGGAGTTCCTAGAAAGGGATTGCCAGCACGGTTTTCGCTTTGGGAGAACACGCAGCCTCGGCCCACAACGACAGTCCTGCCGTGCAGAGACGTCGGGCCGCTAGTGCTGTTCCAGGCAGCTGTGAAGCCAAGCGCAAGGCGCCTGCAAACGGGGAGAAAGCGTCCTCTCCCCTCCGCGTCCCACGTTCAAGCTGAATGACGGAGCATGTTTCTCGGAAGGCTCTGCCGAGCTATCTAGTACAAGGGAGAGAGTGCCTGCCTCTGCCGAGAAAGGTTTTGACGTGGGGATTGCTGGACAGGCGGAAGAGCGTTCCCCAGGCCGTGCAAAGTTGAGGCCTTGGTGATTCTGGATGGTCCCAAGGGTCCAGAATTGTCCCTGGGAAAGCTGTCCTTTTCCCTCTTTTTCCGGCTGGAAGTACACCTCTGGCATCCGACTGCCGTTCGGCGACGTCCTGGGGGAGACGCCCCGGTTTCACTTGGGGCGCACACTGGTGTTTCTCAGAAGAGCCCAAATTCCTCCCTGCGGGTGGGTGGGGGCCTGGGCACACCAGCATGGAATGTAAGGCTGTTTAGAACTGCGTACCTTGAGGCCGTGTGAAGGCCGCACGAACGAGAGCTTTCGAGCGAACAGGGCAGCGCTTCGCCATCACCGTTGCACATTCACGGAGCTTAGTCAAACGAACGCATTTACTTCCTGGGGCTCCAACACAGCCGAGGAGTTGGAAGGCATACAGTGAGGGCCCTTTGACAGTTGTTACAACGAACGTGAGTGCACAGTGTCTCGTGAAATACCTTCCACGGTTGAAGCATTCCGTTAACGCATGCCCCTCCGCTCCCTCTGGCGCTCCGAGGTGTTCCTAACGGGGGAAATCTGGACTTTTGCCCGAGGCCGGGGTGGGGCGGGGGGACTCACAATTCTTCTGCCGGCGAGCTCCAGAGCGCTCCTGCTGAAGCTCCCAGCAAGGAACTGAGAGCAGCAGGCCTCACACGAGTCAACTCAGACTTCTTCTGTCACGAGTCAACTCAGACTTCTTATGTGAGGCCTTCCGGCAGCAAAGAGAAGGTGCGCGCGAGGAGTGTGCCTCAGGCAGCTTAGGACCCGCCGCTGTCTCGTCTACCACGGAGGGGAACCAGGTTTGGCCAGGGTCGCCCAGCTTCATACCTGAGCTCCTACAGGTATCCTCAGCGGTTTCTGATTACCTCAAGGAAACACAACGGGAGGAACAGGGCCCTTCCGTGGAGGCCCTTTTGGGCACAGGGACCTCTGCGTGGGATCTACTGGGTAAGTATGGCAGTACCTCAGGTAGGCCTCAGTGACCAAGGCTCTCCGGCTCACGCCTAGCTGTGCAAAGCAGTGTGGCGAACGTACGTACTGCTCCTCAGGCTGGGCCCACAGCCTAGCTTTCGCTTCTGTGAGAGTGCTGTCCCGAGTCTCTTCCTGGAGCCAGTCGTCAGCGCGGTGTCTTTTGGCACTGCAGTTCTCTCTCAGTCAAGGAGGCCGTGCGACTGACTGGCAAAGGGAGTCCGCCCAGCGCTGCTTTCGCCAGTCTCTCTGACGACTGGGCCACTCTACCTGGGCAAACCAGAGAGGAGTACACTGCCCTAGCTATGAATGTGAAGAGCTGTCTCCAGGGGCCTGCTTACGCTAAGGTTCCTCAGAAGCCAGAGGCCGCCGTTCCGGCACGGAGAGAGGTCATCCTGCGAAACTGGTGAGTGGGCTCCTACCCTGTGTGTCCCCAGGGGCGTCGCAGGGTTAAGGCACTCCGTGGTGGAGTATGGCCTCATTGGAGACCCCTGCACACCCAACTCCCCTGACGTGAAGCACTGGAACTTCACCTTGAGGCCCGAGGTCACCTTTCGTTCGGCCGGAGCCGAACCTGGGGTGCCGTGGGAGGAGTTCCTAGAAAGGGATTGCCAGCACGGTTTTCGCTTTGGGAGAACACGCAGCCTCGGCCCACAACGACAGTCCTGCCGTGCAGAGACGTCGGGCCGCTAGTGCTGTTCCAGGCAGCTGTGAAGCCAAGCGCAAGGCGCCTGCAAACGGGGAGAAAGCGTCCTCTCCCCTCCGCGTCCCACGTTCAAGCTGAATGACGGAGCATGTTTCTCGGAAGGCTCTGCCGAGCTATCTAGTACAAGGGAGAGAGTGCCTGCCTCTGCCGAGAAAGGTTTTGACGTGGGGATTGCTGGACAGGCGGAAGAGCGTTCCCCAGGCCGTGCAAAGTTGAGGCCTTGGTGATTCTGGATGGTCCCAAGGGTCCAGAATTGTCCCTGGGAAAGCTGTCCTTTTCCCTCTTTTTCCGGCTGGAAGTACACCTCTGGCATCCGACTGCCGTTCGGCGACGTCCTGGGGGAGACGCCCCGGTTTCACTTGGGGCGCACACTGGTGTTTCTCAGAAGAGCCCAAATTCCTCCCTGCGGGTGGGTGGGGGCCTGGGCACACCAGCATGGAATGTAAGGCTGTTTAGAACTGCGTACCTTGAGGCCGTGTGAAGGCCGCACGAACGAGAGCTTTCGAGCGAACAGGGCAGCGCTTCGCCATCACCGTTGCACATTCACGGAGCTTAGTCAAACGAACGCATTTACTTCCTGGGGCTCCAACACAGCCGAGGAGTTGGAAGGCATACAGTGAGGGCCCTTTGACAGTTGTTACAACGAACGTGAGTGCACAGTGTCTCGTGAAATACCTTCCACGGTTGAAGCATTCCGTTAACGCATGCCCCTCCGCTCCCTCTGGCGCTCCGAGGTGTTCCTAACGGGGGAAATCTGGACTTTTGCCCGAGGCCGGGGTGGGGCGGGGGGACTCACAATTCTTCTGCCGGCGAGCTCCAGAGCGCTCCTGCTGAAGCTCCCAGCAAGGAACTGAGAGCAGCAGGCCTCACACGAGTCAACTCAGACTTCTTCTGTCACGAGTCAACTCAGACTTCTTATGTGAGGCCTTCCGGCAGCAAAGAGAAGGTGCGCGCGAGGAGTGTGCCTCAGGCAGCTTAGGACCCGCCGCTGTCTCGTCTACCACGGAGGGGAACCAGGTTTGGCCAGGGTCGCCCAGCTTCATACCTGAGCTCCTACAGGTATCCTCAGCGGTTTCTGATTACCTCAAGGAAACACAACGGGAGGAACAGGGCCCTTCCGTGGAGGCCCTTTTGGGCACAGGGACCTCTGCGTGGGATCTACTGGGTAAGTATGGCAGTACCTCAGGTAGGCCTCAGTGACCAAGGCTCTCCGGCTCACGCCTAGCTGTGCAAAGCAGTGTGGCGAACGTACGTACTGCTCCTCAGGCTGGGCCCACAGCCTAGCTTTCGCTTCTGTGAGAGTGCTGTCCCGAGTCTCTTCCTGGAGCCAGTCGTCAGCGCGGTGTCTTTTGGCACTGCAGTTCTCTCTCAGTCAAGGAGGCCGTGCGACTGACTGGCAAAGGGAGTCCGCCCAGCGCTGCTTTCGCCAGTCTCTCTGACGACTGGGCCACTCTACCTGGGCAAACCAGAGAGGAGTACACTGCCCTAGCTATGAATGTGAAGAGCTGTCTCCAGGGGCCTGCTTACGCTAAGGTTCCTCAGAAGCCAGAGGCCGCCGTTCCGGCACGGAGAGAGGTCATCCTGCGAAACTGGTGAGTGGGCTCCTACCCTGTGTGTCCCCAGGGGCGTCGCAGGGTTAAGGCACTCCGTGGTGGAGTATGGCCTCATTGGAGACCCCTGCACACCCAACTCCCCTGACGTGAAGCACTGGAACTTCACCTTGAGGCCCGAGGTCACCTTTCGTTCGGCCGGAGCCGAACCTGGGGTGCCGTGGGAGGAGTTCCTAGAAAGGGATTGCCAGCACGGTTTTCGCTTTGGGAGAACACGCAGCCTCGGCCCACAACGACAGTCCTGCCGTGCAGAGACGTCGGGCCGCTAGTGCTGTTCCAGGCAGCTGTGAAGCCAAGCGCAAGGCGCCTGCAAACGGGGAGAAAGCGTCCTCTCCCCTCCGCGTCCCACGTTCAAGCTGAATGACGGAGCATGTTTCTCGGAAGGCTCTGCCGAGCTATCTAGTACAAGGGAGAGAGTGCCTGCCTCTGCCGAGAAAGGTTTTGACGTGGGGATTGCTGGACAGGCGGAAGAGCGTTCCCCAGGCCGTGCAAAGTTGAGGCCTTGGTGATTCTGGATGGTCCCAAGGGTCCAGAATTGTCCCTGGGAAAGCTGTCCTTTTCCCTCTTTTTCCGGCTGGAAGTACACCTCTGGCATCCGACTGCCGTTCGGCGACGTCCTGGGGGAGACGCCCCGGTTTCACTTGGGGCGCACACTGGTGTTTCTCAGAAGAGCCCAAATTCCTCCCTGCGGGTGGGTGGGGGCCTGGGCACACCAGCATGGAATGTAAGGCTGTTTAGAACTGCGTACCTTGAGGCCGTGTGAAGGCCGCACGAACGAGAGCTTTCGAGCGAACAGGGCAGCGCTTCGCCATCACCGTTGCACATTCACGGAGCTTAGTCAAACGAACGCATTTACTTCCTGGGGCTCCAACACAGCCGAGGAGTTGGAAGGCATACAGTGAGGGCCCTTTGACAGTTGTTACAACGAACGTGAGTGCACAGTGTCTCGTGAAATACCTTCCACGGTTGAAGCATTCCGTTAACGCATGCCCCTCCGCTCCCTCTGGCGCTCCGAGGTGTTCCTAACGGGGGAAATCTGGACTTTTGCCCGAGGCCGGGGTGGGGCGGGGGGACTCACAATTCTTCTGCCGGCGAGCTCCAGAGCGCTCCTGCTGAAGCTCCCAGCAAGGAACTGAGAGCAGCAGGCCTCACACGAGTCAACTCAGACTTCTTCTGTCACGAGTCAACTCAGACTTCTTATGTGAGGCCTTCCGGCAGCAAAGAGAAGGTGCGCGCGAGGAGTGTGCCTCAGGCAGCTTAGGACCCGCCGCTGTCTCGTCTACCACGGAGGGGAACCAGGTTTGGCCAGGGTCGCCCAGCTTCATACCTGAGCTCCTACAGGTATCCTCAGCGGTTTCTGATTACCTCAAGGAAACACAACGGGAGGAACAGGGCCCTTCCGTGGAGGCCCTTTTGGGCACAGGGACCTCTGCGTGGGATCTACTGGGTAAGTATGGCAGTACCTCAGGTAGGCCTCAGTGACCAAGGCTCTCCGGCTCACGCCTAGCTGTGCAAAGCAGTGTGGCGAACGTACGTACTGCTCCTCAGGCTGGGCCCACAGCCTAGCTTTCGCTTCTGTGAGAGTGCTGTCCCGAGTCTCTTCCTGGAGCCAGTCGTCAGCGCGGTGTCTTTTGGCACTGCAGTTCTCTCTCAGTCAAGGAGGCCGTGCGACTGACTGGCAAAGGGAGTCCGCCCAGCGCTGCTTTCGCCAGTCTCTCTGACGACTGGGCCACTCTACCTGGGCAAACCAGAGAGGAGTACACTGCCCTAGCTATGAATGTGAAGAGCTGTCTCCAGGGGCCTGCTTACGCTAAGGTTCCTCAGAAGCCAGAGGCCGCCGTTCCGGCACGGAGAGAGGTCATCCTGCGAAACTGGTGAGTGGGCTCCTACCCTGTGTGTCCCCAGGGGCGTCGCAGGGTTAAGGCACTCCGTGGTGGAGTATGGCCTCATTGGAGACCCCTGCACACCCAACTCCCCTGAAGTGAAGCACTGGAACTTCACCTTGAGGCCCGAGGTCACCTTTCGTTCGGCCGGAGCCGAACCTGGGGTGCCGTGGGAGGAGTTCCTAGAAAGGGATTGCCAGCACGGTTTTCGCTTTGGGAGAACACGCAGCCTCGGCCCACAACGACAGTCCTGCCGTGCAGAGACGTCGGGCCGCTAGTGCTGTTCCAGGCAGCTGTGAAGCCAAGCGCAAGGCGCCTGCAAACGGGGAGAAAGCGTCTTCTCCCCTCCGCGTCCCACGTTCAAGCTGAATGACGGAGCATGTTTCTCGGAAGGCTCTGCCGAGCTATCTAGTACAAGGGAGAGAGTGCCTGCCTCTGCCGAGAAAGGTTTTGACGTGGGGATTGCTGGACAGGCGGAAGAGCGTTCCCCAGGCCGTGCAAAGTTGAGGCCTTGGTGATTCTGGATGGTCCCAAGGGTCCAGAATTGTCCCTGGGAAAGCTGTCCTTTTCCCTCTTTTTCCGGCTGGAAGTACACCTCTGGCATCCGACTGCCGTTCGGCGACGTCCTGGGGGAGACGCCCCGGTTTCACTTGGGACGCACACTGGTGTTTCTCAGAAGAGCCCAAATTCCTCCCTGCGGGTGGGTGGGGGCCTGGGCACACCAGCATGGAATGTAAGGCTGTTTAGAACTGCGTACCTTGAGGCCGTGTGAAGGCCGCACGAACGAGAGCTTTCGAGCGAACAGGGCAGCGCTTCGCCATCACCGTTGCACATTCACGGAGCTTAGTCAAACGAACGCATTTACTTCCTGGGGCTCCAACACAGCCGAGGAGTTGGAAGGCATACAGTGAGGGCCCTTTGACAGTTGTTACAACGAACGTGAGTGCACAGTGTCTCGTGAAATACCTTCCACGGTTGAAGCATTCCGTTAACGCATGCCCCTCCGCTCCCTCTGGCGCTCCGAGGTGTTCCTAACGGGGGAAATCTGGACTTTTGCCCGAGGCCGGGGTGGGGCGGGGGGACTCACAATTCTTCTGCCGGCGAGCTCCAGAGCGCTCCTGCTGAAGCTCCCAGCAAGGAACTGAGAGCAGCAGGCCTCACACGAGTCAACTCAGACTTCTTCTGTCACGAGTCAACTCAGACTTCTTATGTGAGGCCTTCCGGCAGCAAAGAGAAGGTGCGCGCGAGGAGTGTGCCTCAGGCAGCTTAGGACCCGCCGCTGTCTCGTCTACCACGGAGGGGAACCAGGTTTGGCCAGGGTCGCCCAGCTTCATACCTGAGCTCCTACAGGTATCCTCAGCGGTTTCTGATTACCTCAAGGAAACACAACGGGAGGAACAGGGCCCTTCCGTGGAGGCCCTTTTGGGCACAGGGACCTCTGCGTGGGATCTACTGGGTAAGTATGGCAGTACCTCAGGTAGGCCTCAGTGACCAAGGCTCTCCGGCTCACGCCTAGCTGTGCAAAGCAGTGTGGCGAACGTACGTACTGCTCCTCAGGCTGGGCCCACAGCCTAGCTTTCGCTTCTGTGAGAGTGCTGTCCCGAGTCTCTTCCTGGAGCCAGTCGTCAGCGCGGTGTCTTTTGGCACTGCAGTTCTCTCTCAGTCAAGGAGGCCGTGCGACTGACTGGCAAAGGGAGTCCGCCCAGCGCTGCTTTCGCCAGTCTCTCTGACGACTGGGCCACTCTACCTGGGCAAACCAGAGAGGAGTACACTGCCCTAGCTATGAATGTGAAGAGCTGTCTCCAGGGGCCTGCTTACGCTAAGGTTCCTCAGAAGCCAGAGGCCGCCGTTCCGGCACGGAGAGAGGTCATCCTGCGAAACTGGTGAGTGGGCTCCTACCCTGTGTGTCCCCAGGGGCGTCGCAGGGTTAAGGCACTCCGTGGTGGAGTATGGCCTCATTGGAGACCCCTGCACACCCAACTCCCCTGAAGTGAAGCACTGGAACTTCACCTTGAGGCCCGAGGTCACCTTTCGTTCGGCCGGAGCCGAACCTGGGGTGCCGTGGGAGGAGTTCCTAGAAAGGGATTGCCAGCACGGTTTTCGCTTTGGGAGAACACGCAGCCTCGGCCCACAACGACAGTCCTGCCGTGCAGAGACGTCGGGCCGCTAGTGCTGTTCCAGGCAGCTGTGAAGCCAAGCGCAAGGCGCCTGCAAACGGGGAGAAAGCGTCTTCTCCCCTCCGCGTCCCACGTTCAAGCTGAATGACGGAGCATGTTTCTCGGAAGGCTCTGCCGAGCTATCTAGTACAAGGGAGAGAGTGCCTGCCTCTGCCGAGAAAGGTTTTGACGTGGGGATTGCTGGACAGGCGGAAGAGCGTTCCCCAGGCCGTGCAAAGTTGAGGCCTTGGTGATTCTGGATGGTCCCAAGGGTCCAGAATTGTCCCTGGGAAAGCTGTCCTTTTCCCTCTTTTTCCGGCTGGAAGTACACCTCTGGCATCCGACTGCCGTTCGGCGACGTCCTGGGGGAGACGCCCCGGTTTCACTTGGGACGCACACTGGTGTTTCTCAGAAGAGCCCAAATTCCTCCCTGCGGGTGGGTGGGGGCCTGGGCACACCAGCATGGAATGTAAGGCTGTTTAGAACTGCGTACCTTGAGGCCGTGTGAAGGCCGCACGAACGAGAGCTTTCGAGCGAACAGGGCAGCGCTTCGCCATCACCGTTGCACATTCACGGAGCTTAGTCAAACGAACGCATTTACTTCCTGGGGCTCCAACACAGCCGAGGAGTTGGAAGGCATACAGTGAGGGCCCTTTGACAGTTGTTACAACGAACGTGAGTGCACAGTGTCTCGTGAAATACCTTCCACGGTTGAAGCATTCCGTTAACGCATGCCCCTCCGCTCCCTCTGGCGCTCCGAGGTGTTCCTAACGGGGGAAATCTGGACTTTTGCCCGAGGCCGGGGTGGGGCGGGGGGACTCACAATTCTTCTGCCGGCGAGCTCCAGAGCGCTCCTGCTGAAGCTCCCAGCAAGGAACTGAGAGCAGCAGGCCTCACACGAGTCAACTCAGACTTCTTCTGTCACGAGTCAACTCAGACTTCTTATGTGAGGCCTTCCGGCAGCAAAGAGAAGGTGCGCGCGAGGAGTGTGCCTCAGGCAGCTTAGGACCCGCCGCTGTCTCGTCTACCACGGAGGGGAACCAGGTTTGGCCAGGGTCGCCCAGCTTCATACCTGAGCTCCTACAGGTATCCTCAGCGGTTTCTGATTACCTCAAGGAAACACAACGGGAGGAACAGGGCCCTTCCGTGGAGGCCCTTTTGGGCACAGGGACCTCTGCGTGGGATCTACTGGGTAAGTATGGCAGTACCTCAGGTAGGCCTCAGTGACCAAGGCTCTCCGGCTCACGCCTAGCTGTGCAAAGCAGTGTGGCGAACGTACGTACTGCTCCTCAGGCTGGGCCCACAGCCTAGCTTTCGCTTCTGTGAGAGTGCTGTCCCGAGTCTCTTCCTGGAGCCAGTCGTCAGCGCGGTGTCTTTTGCCACTGCAGTTCTCTCTCAGTCAAGGAGGCCGTGCGACTGACTGGCAAAGGGAGTCCGCCCAGCGCTGCTTTCGCCAGTCTCTCTGACGACTGGGCCACTCTACCTGGGCAAACCAGAGAGGAGTACACTGCCCTAGCTATGAATGTGAAGAGCTGTCTCCAGGGGCCTGCTTACGCTAAGGTTCCTCAGAAGCCAGAGGCCGCCGTTCCGGCACGGAGAGAGGTCATCCTGCGAAACTGGTGAGTGGGCTCCTACCCTGTGTGTCCCCAGGGGCGTCGCAGGGTTAAGGCACTCCGTGGTGGAGTATGGCCTCATTGGAGACCCCTGCACACCCAACTCCCCTGAAGTGAAGCACTGGAACTTCACCTTGAGGCCCGAGGTCACCTTTCGTTCGGCCGGAGCCGAACCTGGGGTGCCGTGGGAGGAGTTCCTAGAAAGGGATTGCCAGCACGGTTTTCGCTTTGGGAGAACACGCAGCCTCGGCCCACAACGACAGTCCTGCCGTGCAGAGACGTCGGGCCGCTAGTGCTGTTCCAGGCAGCTGTGAAGCCAAGCGCAAGGCGCCTGCAAACGGGGAGAAAGCGTCTTCTCCCCTCCGCGTCCCACGTTCAAGCTGAATGACGGAGCATGTTTCTCGGAAGGCTCTGCCGAGCTATCTAGTACAAGGGAGAGAGTGCCTGCCTCTGCCGAGAAAGGTTTTGACGTGGGGATTGCTGGACAGGCGGAAGAGCGTTCCCCAGGCCGTGCAAAGTTGAGGCCTTGGTGATTCTGGATGGTCCCAAGGGTCCAGAATTGTCCCTGGGAAAGCTGTCCTTTTCCCTCTTTTTCCGGCTGGAAGTACACCTCTGGCATCCGACTGCCGTTCGGCGACGTCCTGGGGGAGACGCCCCGGTTTCACTTGGGACGCACACTGGTGTTTCTCAGAAGAGCCCAAATTCCTCCCTGCGGGTGGGTGGGGGCCTGGGCACACCAGCATGGAATGTAAGGCTGTTTAGAACTGCGTACCTTGAGGCCGTGTGAAGGCCGCACGAACGAGAGCTTTCGAGCGAACAGGGCAGCGCTTCGCCATCACCGTTGCACATTCACGGAGCTTAGTCAAACGAACGCATTTACTTCCTGGGGCTCCAACACAGCCGAGGAGTTGGAAGGCATACAGTGAGGGCCCTTTGACAGTTGTTACAACGAACGTGAGTGCACAGTGTCTCGTGAAATACCTTCCACGGTTGAAGCATTCCGTTAACGCATGCCCCTCCGCTCCCTCTGGCGCTCCGAGGTGTTCCTAACGGGGGAAATCTGGACTTTTGCCCGAGGCCGGGGTGGGGCGGGGGGACTCACAATTCTTCTGCCGGCGAGCTCCAGAGCGCTCCTGCTGAAGCTCCCAGCAAGGAACTGAGAGCAGCAGGCCTCACACGAGTCAACTCAGACTTCTTCTGTCACGAGTCAACTCAGACTTCTTATGTGAGGCCTTCCGGCAGCAAAGAGAAGGTGCGCGCGAGGAGTGTGCCTCAGGCAGCTTAGGACCCGCCGCTGTCTCGTCTACCACGGAGGGGAACCAGGTTTGGCCAGGGTCGCCCAGCTTCATACCTGAGCTCCTACAGGTATCCTCAGCGGTTTCTGATTACCTCAAGGAAACACAACGGGAGGAACAGGGCCCTTCCGTGGAGGCCCTTTTGGGCACAGGGACCTCTGCGTGGGATCTACTGGGTAAGTATGGCAGTACCTCAGGTAGGCCTCAGTGACCAAGGCTCTCCGGCTCACGCCTAGCTGTGCAAAGCAGTGTGGCGAACGTACGTACTGCTCCTCAGGCTGGGCCCACAGCCTAGCTTTCGCTTCTGTGAGAGTGCTGTCCCGAGTCTCTTCCTGGAGCCAGTCGTCAGCGCGGTGTCTTTTGGCACTGCAGTTCTCTCTCAGTCAAGGAGGCCGTGCGACTGACTGGCAAAGGGAGTCCGCCCAGCGCTGCTTTCGCCAGTCTCTCTGACGACTGGGCCACTCTACCTGGGCAAACCAGAGAGGAGTACACTGCCCTAGCTATGAATGTGAAGAGCTGTCTCCAGGGGCCTGCTTACGCTAAGGTTCCTCAGAAGCCAGAGGCCGCCGTTCCGGCACGGAGAGAGGTCATCCTGCGAAACTGGTGAGTGGGCTCCTACCCTGTGTGTCCCCAGGGGCGTCGCAGGGTTAAGGCACTCCGTGGTGGAGTATGGCCTCATTGGAGACCCCTGCACACCCAACTCCCCTGAAGTGAAGCACTGGAACTTCACCTTGAGGCCCGAGGTCACCTTTCGTTCGGCCGGAGCCGAACCTGGGGTGCCGTGGGAGGAGTTCCTAGAAAGGGATTGCCAGCACGGTTTTCGCTTTGGGAGAACACGCAGCCTCGGCCCACAACGACAGTCCTGCCGTGCAGAGACGTCGGGCCGCTAGTGCTGTTCCAGGCAGCTGTGAAGCCAAGCGCAAGGCGCCTGCAAACGGGGAGAAAGCGTCTTCTCCCCTCCGCGTCCCACGTTCAAGCTGAATGACGGAGCATGTTTCTCGGAAGGCTCTGCCGAGCTATCTAGTACAAGGGAGAGAGTGCCTGCCTCTGCCGAGAAAGGTTTTGACGTGGGGATTGCTGGACAGGCGGAAGAGCGTTCCCCAGGCCGTGCAAAGTTGAGGCCTTGGTGATTCTGGATGGTCCCAAGGGTCCAGAATTGTCCCTGGGAAAGCTGTCCTTTTCCCTCTTTTTCCGGCTGGAAGTACACCTCTGGCATCCGACTGCCGTTCGGCGACGTCCTGGGGGAGACGCCCCGGTTTCACTTGGGACGCACACTGGTGTTTCTCAGAAGAGCCCAAATTCCTCCCTGCGGGTGGGTGGGGGCCTGGGCACACCAGCATGGAATGTAAGGCTGTTTAGAACTGCGTACCTTGAGGCCGTGTGAAGGCCGCACGAACGAGAGCTTTCGAGCGAACAGGGCAGCGCTTCGCCATCACCGTTGCACATTCACGGAGCTTAGTCAAACGAACGCATTTACTTCCTGGGGCTCCAACACAGCCGAGGAGTTGGAAGGCATACAGTGAGGGCCCTTTGACAGTTGTTACAACGAACGTGAGTGCACAGTGTCTCGTGAAATACCTTCCACGGTTGAAGCATTCCGTTAACGCATGCCCCTCCGCTCCCTCTGGCGCTCCGAGGTGTTCCTAACGGGGGAAATCTGGACTTTTGCCCGAGGCCGGGGTGGGGCGGGGGGACTCACAATTCTTCTGCCGGCGAGCTCCAGAGCGCTCCTGCTGAAGCTCCCAGCAAGGAACTGAGAGCAGCAGGCCTCACACGAGTCAACTCAGACTTCTTCTGTCACGAGTCAACTCAGACTTCTTATGTGAGGCCTTCCGGCAGCAAAGAGAAGGTGCGCGCGAGGAGTGTGCCTCAGGCAGCTTAGGACCCGCCGCTGTCTCGTCTACCACGGAGGGGAACCAGGTTTGGCCAGGGTCGCCCAGCTTCATACCTGAGCTCCTACAGGTATCCTCAGCGGTTTCTGATTACCTCAAGGAAACACAACGGGAGGAACAGGGCCCTTCCGTGGAGGCCCTTTTGGGCACAGGGACCTCTGCGTGGGATCTACTGGGTAAGTATGGCAGTACCTCAGGTAGGCCTCAGTGACCAAGGCTCTCCGGCTCACGCCTAGCTGTGCAAAGCAGTGTGGCGAACGTACGTACTGCTCCTCAGGCTGGGCCCACAGCCTAGCTTTCGCTTCTGTGAGAGTGCTGTCCCGAGTCTCTTCCTGGAGCCAGTCGTCAGCGCGGTGTCTTTTGGCACTGCAGTTCTCTCTCAGTCAAGGAGGCCGTGCGACTGACTGGCAAAGGGAGTCCGCCCAGCGCTGCTTTCGCCAGTCTCTCTGACGACTGGGCCACTCTACCTGGGCAAACCAGAGAGGAGTACACTGCCCTAGCTATGAATGTGAAGAGCTGTCTCCAGGGGCCTGCTTACGCTAAGGTTCCTCAGAAGCCAGAGGCCGCCGTTCCGGCACGGAGAGAGGTCATCCTGCGAAACTGGTGAGTGGGCTCCTACCCTGTGTGTCCCCAGGGGCGTCGCAGGGTTAAGGCACTCCGTGGTGGAGTATGGCCTCATTGGAGACCCCTGCACACCCAACTCCCCTGAAGTGAAGCACTGGAACTTCACCTTGAGGCCCGAGGTCACCTTTCGTTCGGCCGGAGCCGAACCTGGGGTGCCGTGGGAGGAGTTCCTAGAAAGGGATTGCCAGCACGGTTTTCGCTTTGGGAGAACACGCAGCCTCGGCCCACAACGACAGTCCTGCCGTGCAGAGACGTCGGGCCGCTAGTGCTGTTCCAGGCAGCTGTGAAGCCAAGCGCAAGGCGCCTGCAAACGGGGAGAAAGCGTCTTCTCCCCTCCGCGTCCCACGTTCAAGCTGAATGACGGAGCATGTTTCTCGGAAGGCTCTGCCGAGCTATCTAGTACAAGGGAGAGAGTGCCTGCCTCTGCCGAGAAAGGTTTTGACGTGGGGATTGCTGGACAGGCGGAAGAGCGTTCCCCAGGCCGTGCAAAGTTGAGGCCTTGGTGATTCTGGATGGTCCCAAGGGTCCAGAATTGTCCCTGGGAAAGCTGTCCTTTTCCCTCTTTTTCCGGCTGGAAGTACACCTCTGGCATCCGACTGCCGTTCGGCGACGTCCTGGGGGAGACGCCCCGGTTTCACTTGGGGCGCACACTGGTGTTTCTCAGAAGAGCCCAAATTCCTCCCTGCGGGTGGGTGGGGGCCTGGGCACACCAGCATGGAATGTAAGGCTGTTTAGAACTGCGTACCTTGAGGCCGTGTGAAGGCCGCACGAACGAGAGCTTTCGAGCGAACAGGGCAGCGCTTCGCCATCACCGTTGCACATTCACGGAGCTTAGTCAAACGAACGCATTTACTTCCTGGGGCTCCAACACAGCCGAGGAGTTGGAAGGCATACAGTGAGGGCCCTTTGACAGTTGTTACAACGAACGTGAGTGCACAGTGTCTCGTGAAATACCTTCCACGGTTGAAGCATTCCGTTAACGCATGCCCCTCCGCTCCCTCTGGCGCTCCGAGGTGTTCCTAACGGGGGAAATCTGGACTTTTGCCCGAGGCCGGGGTGGGGCGGGGGGACTCACAATTCTTCTGCCGGCGAGCTCCAGAGCGCTCCTGCTGAAGCTCCCAGCAAGGAACTGAGAGCAGCAGGCCTCACACGAGTCAACTCAGACTTCTTCTGTCACGAGTCAACTCAGACTTCTTATGTGAGGCCTTCCGGCAGCAAAGAGAAGGTGCGCGCGAGGAGTGTGCCTCAGGCAGCTTAGGACCCGCCGCTGTCTCGTCTACCACGGAGGGGAACCAGGTTTGGCCAGGGTCGCCCAGCTTCATACCTGAGCTCCTACAGGTATCCTCAGCGGTTTCTGATTACCTCAAGGAAACACAACGGGAGGAACAGGGCCCTTCCGTGGAGGCCCTTTTGGGCACAGGGACCTCTGCGTGGGATCTACTGGGTAAGTATGGCAGTACCTCAGGTAGGCCTCAGTGACCAAGGCTCTCCGGCTCACGCCTAGCTGTGCAAAGCAGTGTGGCGAACGTACGTACTGCTCCTCAGGCTGGGCCCACAGCCTAGCTTTCGCTTCTGTGAGAGTGCTGTCCCGAGTCTCTTCCTGGAGCCAGTCGTCAGCGCGGTGTCTTTTGGCACTGCAGTTCTCTCTCAGTCAAGGAGGCCGTGCGACTGACTGGCAAAGGGAGTCCGCCCAGCGCTGCTTTCGCCAGTCTCTCTGACGACTGGGCCACTCAACCTGGGCAACCCAGAGAGGAGTACACTGCCCTAGCTATGAATGTGAAGAGCTGTCTCCAGGGGCCTGCTTACGCTAAGGTTCCTCAGAAGCCAGAGGCCGCCGTTCCGGCACGGAGAGAGGTCATCCTGCGAAACTGGTGAGTGGGCTCCTACCCTGTGTGTCCCCAGGGGCGTCGCAGGGTTAAGGCACTCCGTGGTGGAGTATGGCCTCATTGGAGACCCCTGCACACCCAAGTCCCCTGACGTGAAACACTGGAACTTCACCTTGAGGCCCGAGGTCACCTTTCGTTCGGCCGGAGCCGAACCTGGGGAGCCGTGGGAGGAGTTCCTAGAAAGGGATTGCCAGCACGGTTTTCGCTTTGGGAGAACACGCAGCCTTGGCCCACAACGACAGTCCTGCCGTGCAGAGACGTCGGGCCGCTAGTGCTGTTCCAGGCAGCTGTGAAGCCAAGCGCAAGGCGCCTGCAAACGGGGAGAAAGCGTCCTCTCCCCTCCGCGTCCCACGTTCAAGCTGAATGACGCAGCATATTTCTCGGAAGGCTCTGCCGAGCTATCTAGTACAAGGGAGAGAGTGCCTGCCTCTGCCGAGAAAGGTTTTGACGTGGGGATTGCTGGACAGGCGGAAGAGCGTTCCCCAGGCCGTGCAAAGTTGAGGCCTTGGTGATTCTGGATGGTCCCAAGGGTCCAGAATTGTCCCTGGGAAAGCTGTCCTTTTCCCTCTTTTTCCGGCTGGAAGTACACCTCTGGCATCCGACTGCCGTTCGGCGACGTCCTGGGGGAGACGCCCCGGTTTCACTTGGGACGCACACTGGTGTTTCTCAGAAGAGCCCAAATTCCTCCCTGCGGGTGGGTGGGGGCCTGGGCACACCAGCATGGAATGTAAGGCTGTTTAGAACTGCGTACCTTGAGGCCGTGTGAAGGCCGCACGAACGAGAGTTTTCGAGCGAACAGGGCAGCGCTTCGCCATCACCGTTGCACATTCACGGAGCTTAGTCAAACGAACGCATTTACTTCCTGGGGCTCCAACACAGCCGAGGAGTTGGAAGGCATACAGTGAGGGCCCTTTGACAGTTGTTACAACGAACGTGAGTGCACAGTGTCTCGTGAAATACCTTCCACGGTTGAAGCATTCCGTTAACGCATGCCCCTCCGCTCCCTCTGGCGCTCCGAGGTGTTCCTAACGGGGGAAATCTGGACTTTTGCTCGAGGCCGGTGTGGGGCGGGGGGACTCACAATTCTTCTGCCGGCGAGCTCCAGAGCGCTCCTGCTGAAGCTCCCAGCAAGGAACTGAGAGCAGCAGGCCTCACACGAGTCAACTCAGACTTCTTCTGTCACGAGTCAACTCAGACTTCTTATGTGAGGCCTTCCGGCAGCAAAGAGAAGGTGCGCGCGAGGAGTGTGCCTCAGGCAGCTTAGGACCCGCCACTGTCTCGTCTACCACGGAGGGGAACCAGGTTTGGCCAGGGTCGCCCAGCTTCAAACCTGAGCTCCTACAGGTATCCTCAGCGGTTTCTGATTACCTCAAGGAAACACAACGGGAGGAACAGGGCCCTTCCGTGGAGGCCCTTTTGGGCACAGGGACCTCTGCGTGGGATCTACTGGGTAAGTATCGCAGTACCTCACGTAGGCCTCAGTGACCAAGGCTCTCCGGCTCACGCCTAGCTGTGTAAAGCAGTGTGGCGAACGTACGTACTGCTCCTCAGGCTGGGCCCACAGCCTAGCTTTCGCTTCTGTGAGAGTGCTGTCCCGAGTCTCTTCCTGGAGCCAGTCGTCAGCGCGGTGTCTTTTGGCACTGCAGTTCTCTCTCAGTCAAGGAGGCCGTGCGACTGACTGGCAAAGGGAGTCCGCCCAGCGCTGCTTTCGCCAGTCTCTCTGACGACTGGGCCACTCAACCTGGGCAACCCAGAGAGGAGTACACTGCCCTAGCTATGAATGTGAAGAGCTGTCTCCAGGGGCCTGCTTACGCTAAGGTTCCTCAGAAGCCAGAGGCCGCCGTTCCGGCACGGAGAGAGGTCATCCTGCGAAACTGGTGAATGGGCTCCTACCCTGTGTGTCCCCAGGGGCGTCGCAGGGTTAAGGCACTCCGTGGTGGAGTATGGCCTCATTGGAGACCCCTGCACACCCAAGTCCCCTGACGTGAAACACTGGAACTTCACCTTGAGGCCCGAGCTCACCTTTCGTTCGGCCGGAGCCGAACCTGGGGAGCCGTGGGAGGAGTTCCTAGAAAGGGATTGCCAGCACGGTTTTCGCTTTGGGAGAACACGCAGCCTCGGCCCACAACGACAGTCCTGCCGTGCAGAGACGTCGGGCCGCTAGTGCTGTTCCAGGCAGCTGTGAAGCCAAGCGCAAGGCGCCTGCAAACGGGGAGAAAGCGTCCTCTCCCCTCCGCGTCCCACGTTCAAGCTGAATGACGCAGCATGTTTCTCGGAAGGCTCTGCCGAGCTATCTAGTACAAGGGAGAGAGTGCCTGCCTCTGCCGAGAAAGGTTTTGACGTGGGGATTGCTGGACAGGCGGAAGAGCGTTCCCCAGGCCGTGCAAAGTTGAGGCCTTGGTGATTCTGGATGGTCCCAAGGGTCCAGAATTGTCCCTGGGAAAGCTGTCCTTTTCCCTCTTTTTCCGGCTGGAAGTACACCTCTGGCATCCGACTGCCGTTCGGCGACGTCCTGGGGGAGACGCCCCGGTTTCACTTGGGACGCACACTGGTGTTTCTCAGAAGAGCCCAAATTCCTCCCTGCGGGTGGGTGGGGGCCTGGGCACACCAGCATGGAATGTAAGGCTGTTTAGAACTGCGTACCTTGAGGCCGTGTGAAGGCCGCACGAACGAGAGCTTTCCAGCAAACAGGGCAGCGCTTCGCCATCACCGTTGCACATTCACGGAGCTTAGTCAAACGAACGCATTTACTTCCTGGGGCTCCAACACAGCCGAGGAGTTGGAAGGCATACAGTGAGGGCCCTTTGACAGTTGTTACAACGAACGTGAGTGCACAGTGTCTCGTGAAATACCTTCCACGGTTGAAGCATTCCGTTAACGCATGCCCCTCCGCTCCCTCTGGCGCTCCGAGGTGTTCCTAACGGGGGAAATCTGGACTTTTGCTCGAGGCCGGGGTGGGGCGGGGGGACTCACAATTCTTCTGCCGGCGAGCTCCAGAGCGCTCCTGCTGAAGCTCCCAGCAAGGAACTGAGAGCAGCAGGCCTCACACGAGTCAACTCAGACGTCTTCTGTCACGAGTCAACTCAGACTTCTTATGTGAGGCCTTCCGGCAGCAAAGAGAAGGTGCGCGCGAGGAGTGTGCTTCAGGCAGCTTAGGACCCGCCACTGTCTCGTCTACCACGGAGGGGAACCAGGTTTGGCCAGGGTCGCCCAGCTTCATACCTGAGCTCCTACAGGTATCCTCAGCGGTTTCTGAGTACCTCAAGGAAACACAACGGGAGGAACAGGGCCCTTCCGTGGAGGCCCTTTTGGACACAGGGACCTCTGCGTGGGATCTACTGGGTAAGTATGGCAGTACCTCAGGTAGGTCTCAGTGACCAAGGCTCTCCGGCTCACGCCTAGCTGTGTAAAGCAGTGTGGCGAACGTACGTACTGCTCCTCAGGCTGGGCCCACAGCCAAGCTTTCGCTTCTGTGAGAGTGCTGTCCCGAGTCTCTTCCTGGAGCCAGTCGTCAGCGCGGTGTCTTTTGGCACTGCAGTTCTCTCTCAGTCAAGGAGGCCGTGCGACTGACTGGCAAAGGGAGTCTGCCCAGCGCTGCTTTCGCCAGTCTCTCTGACGACTGGGCCACTCAACCTGGGCAACCCAGAGAGGAGTACACTGCCCTAGCTATGAATGTGAAGAGCTGTCTCCAGGGGCCTGCTTACGCTAAGGTTCCTCAGAAGCCAGAGGCCGCCGTTCCGGCACGGAGAGAGGTCATCCTGCGAAACTGGTGAATGGGCTCCTACCCTGTGTGTCCCCAGGGGCGTCGCAGGGTTAAGGCACTCCGTGGTGGAGTATGGCCTCATTGGAGACCCCTGCACACCCAAGTCCCCTGACGTGAAACACTGGAACTTCACCTTGAGGCCTGAGCTCACCTTTCGTTCGGCTGGAGCTGAACCTGGGGAGCCGTGGGAGGAGTTCCTAGAAAGGGATTGCCAGCACGGTTTTCACTTTGGGAGAACACGCAGCCTCGGCCCACAACGACAGTCCTGCCGTGCAGAGACGTCGGGCCGCTAGTGCTGTTCCAGGCAGCTGTGAAGCCAAGCGCAAGGTGCCTGCACACGGGGAGAAAGCGTCCTCTCCCCTCCGCGTCCCACGTTCAAGCTGAATGACGCAGCATGTTTCTCGGAAGGCTCTGCCGAGCTATCTAGTACAAGGGAGAGAGTGCCTGCCTCTGCCGAGAAAGGTTTTGACGTGGGGATTGCTGGACAGGGAGAAGAGCGTTCCCCAGGCCGTGCAAAGTTGAGGCCTTGGTGATTCTGGATGGTCCCAAGGGTCCAGAATTGTCCCTGGGAAAGCTGTCCTTTTCCCTCTTTTTCCGGCTGGAAGTACACCTCTGGCATCCGACTGCCGTTCGGCGACGTCCTGGGGGAGACGCCCCGGTTTCACTTGGGACGCACACTGGTTTTTCTCAGAAGAGCCCAAATTCCTCCCTGCGGGTGGGTGGGGGCCTGGGCACACCAGCATGGAATGTAAGGCTGTTTAGAACTGCGTACCTTGAGGCCGTGTGAAGGCCGCACGAACGAGAGCTTTCGAGCGAACAGGGCAGCGCTTCGCCATCACCGTTGCACATTCACGGAGCTTAGTCAAACGAACGCATTTACTTCCTGGGGCTCCAACACAGCCGAGGAGTTGGAAGGCATACAGTGAGGGCCCTTTGACAGTTGTTACAACGAACGTGAGTGCACAGTGTCTCGTGAAATACCTTCCACGGTTGAAGCATTCCGTTAACGCATGCCCCTCCGCTCCCTCTGGCGCTCCGAGGTGTTCCTAACGGGGAAAATCTGGACTTTTGCTCGAGGCCGGGGTGGGGCGGGGGGACTCACAATTCTTCTGCCGGCGAGCTCCAGAGCGCTCCTGCTGAAGCTCCCAGCAAGGAACTGAGAGCAGCAGGCCTCACACGAGTCAACTCAGACTTCTTCTGTCACGAGTCAACTCAGACTTCTTATGTGAGGCCTTCCGGCAGCAAAGAGAAGGTGCGCGCGAGGAGTGTGCCTCAGGCAGCTTAGGACCCGCCACTGTCTCGTCTACCACGGAGGGGAACCAGGTTTGGCCAGGGTCGCCCAGCTTCAAACCTGAGCTCCTACAGGTATCCTCAGCGGTTTCTGATTACCTCAAGGAAACACAACGGGAGGAACAGGGCCCTTCCGTGGAGGCCCTTTTGGGCACAGGGACCTCTGCGTGGGATCTACTGGGTAAGTATGGCAGTACCTCACGTAGGCCTCAGTGACCAAGGCTCTCCGGCTCACGCCTAGCTGTGTAAAGCAGTGTGGCGAACGTACGTACTGCTCCTCAGGCTGGGCCCACAGCCTAGCTTTCGCTTCTGTGAGAGTGCTGTCCCGAGTCTCTTCCTGGAGCCAGTCGTCAGCGCGGTGTCTTTTGGCACTGCAGTTCTCTCTCAGTCAAGGAGGCCGTGCGACTGACTGGCAAAGGGAGTCCGCCCAGCGCTGCTTTCGCCAGTCTCTCTGACGACTGGGCCACTCAACCTGGGCAACCCAGAGAGGAGTACACTGCCCTAGCTATGAATGTGAAGAGCTGTCTCCAGGGGCCTGCTTACGCTAAGGTTCCTCAGAAGCCAGAGGCCGCCGTTCCGGCACGGAGAGAGGTCATCCTGCGAAACTGGTGAATGGGCTCCTACCCTGTGTGTCCCCAGGGGCGTCGCAGGGTTAAGGCACTCCGTGGTGGAGTATGGCCTCATTGGAGACCCCTGCACACCCAAGTCCCCTGACGTGAAACACTGGAACTTCACCTTGAGGCCCGAGCTCACCTTTCGTTCGGCCGGAGCCGAACCTGGGGAGCCGTGGGAGGAGTTCCTAGAAAGGGATTGCCAGCACGGTTTTCGCTTTGGGAGAACACGCAGCCTCGGCCCACAACGACAGTCCTGCCGTGCAGAGACGTCGGGCCGCTAGTGCTGTTCCAGGCAGCTGTGAAGCCAAGCGCAAGGCGCCTGCAAACGGGGAGAAAGCGTCCTCTCCCCTCCGCGTCCCACGTTCAAGCTGAATGACGCAGCATGTTTCTCGGAAGGCTCTGCCGAGCTATCTAGTACAAGGGAGAGAGTGCCTGCCTCTGCCGAGAAAGGTTTTGACGTGGGGATTGCTGGACAGGCGGAAGAGCGTTCCCCAGGCCGTGCAAAGTTGAGGCCTTGGTGATTCTGGATGGTCCCAAGGGTCCAGAATTGTCCCTGGGAAAGCTGTCCTTTTCCCTCTTTTTCCGGCTGGAAGTACACCTCTGGCATCCGACTGCCGTTCGGCGACGTCCTGGGGGAGACGCCCCGGTTTCACTTGGGACGCACACTGGTGTTTCTCAGAAGAGCCCAAATTCCTCCCTGCGGGTGGGTGGGGGCCTGGGCACACCAGCATGGAATGTAAGGCTGTTTAGAACTGCGTACCTTGAGGCCGTGTGAAGGCCGCACGAACGAGAGCTTTCCAGCAAACAGGGCAGCGCTTCGCCATCACCGTTGCACATTCACGGAGCTTAGTCAAACGAACGCATTTACTTCCTGGGGCTCCAACACAGCCGAGGAGTTGGAAGGCATACAGTGAGGGCCCTTTGACAGTTGTTACAACGAACGTGAGTGCACAGTGTCTCGTGAAATACCTTCCACGGTTGAAGCATTCCGTTAACGCATGCCCCTCCGCTCCCTCTGGCGCTCCGAGGTGTTCCTAACGGGGGAAATCTGGACTTTTGCTCGAGGCCGGGGTGGGGCGGGGGGACTCACAATTCTTCTGCCGGCGAGCTCCAGAGCGCTCCTGCTGAAGCTCCCAGCAAGGAACTGAGAGCAGCAGGCCTCACACGAGTCAACTCAGACGTCTTCTGTCACGAGTCAACTCAGACTTCTTATGTGAGGCCTTCCGGCAGCAAAGAGAAGGTGCGCGCGAGGAGTGTGCTTCAGGCAGCTTAGGACCCGCCACTGTCTCGTCTACCACGGAGGGGAACCAGGTTTGGCCAGGGTCGCCCAGCTTCATACCTGAGCTCCTACAGGTATCCTCAGCGGTTTCTGAGTACCTCAAGGAAACACAACGGGAGGAACAGGGCCCTTCCGTGGAGGCCCTTTTGGGCACAGGGACCTCTGCGTGGGATCTACTGGGTAAGTATGGCAGTACCTCAGGTAGGTCTCAGTGACCAAGGCTCTCCGGCTCACGCCTAGCTGTGTAAAGCAGTGTGGCGAACGTACGTACTGCTCCTCAGGCTGGGCCCACAGCCAAGCTTTCGCTTCTGTGAGAGTGCTGTCCCGAGTCTCTTCCTGGAGCCAGTCGTCAGCGCGGTGTCTTTTGGCACTGCAGTTCTCTCTCAGTCAAGGAGGCCGTGCGACTGACTGGCAAAGGGAGTCTGCCCAGCGCTGCTTTCGCCAGTCTCTCTGACGACTGGGCCACTCAACCTGGGCAACCCAGAGAGGAGTACACTGCCCTAGCTATGAATGTGAAGAGCTGTCTCCAGGGGCCTGCTTACGCTAAGGTTCCTCAGAAGCCAGAGGCCGCCGTTCCGGCACGGAGAGAGGTCATCCTGCGAAACTGGTGAATGGGCTCCTACCCTGTGTGTCCCCAGGGGCGTCGCAGGGTTAAGGCACTCCGTGGTGGAGTATGGCCTCATTGGAGACCCCTGCACACCCAAGTCCCCTGACGTGAAACACTGGAACTTCACCTTGAGGCCTGAGCTCACCTTTCGTTCGGCTGGAGCTGAACCTGGGGAGCCGTGGGAGGAGTTCCTAGAAAGGGATTGCCAGCACGGTTTTCACTTTGGGAGAACACGCAGCCTCGGCCCATAACGACAGTCCTGCCGTGCAGAGACGTCGGGCCGCTAGTGCTGTTCCAGGCAGCTGTGAAGCCAAGCGCAAGGTGCCTGCACACGGGGAGAAAGCGTCCTCTCCCCTCCGCGTCCCACGTTCAAGCTGAATGACGCAGCATGTTTCTCGGAAGGCTCTGCCGAGCTATCTAGTACAAGGGAGAGAGTGCCTGCCTCTGCCGAGAAAGGTTTTGACGTGGGGATTGCTGGACAGGGAGAAGAGCGTTCCCCAGGCCGTGCAAAGTTGAGGCCTTGGTGATTCTGGATGGTCCCAAGGGTCCAGAATTGTCCCTGGGAAAGCTGTCCTTTTCCCTCTTTTTCCGGCTGGAAGTACACCTCTGGCATCCGACTGCCGTTCGGCGACGTCCTGGGGGAGACGCCCCGGTTTCACTTGGGACGCACACTGGTTTTTCTCAGAAGAGCCCAAATTCCTCCCTGCGGGTGGGTGGGGGCCTGGGCACACCAGCATGGAATGTAAGGCTGTTTAGAACTGCGTACCTTGAGGCCGTGTGAAGGCCGCACGAACGAGAGCTTTCGAGCGAACAGGGCAGCGCTTCGCCATCACCGTTGCACATTCACGGAGCTTAGTCAAACGAACGCATTTACTTCCTGGGGCTCCAACACAGCCGAGGAGTTGGAAGGCATACAGTGAGGGCCCTTTGACAGTTGTTACAACGAACGTGAGTGCACAGTGTCTCGTGAAATACCTTCCACGGTTGAAGCATTCCGTTAACGCATGCCCCTCCGCTCCCTCTGGCGCTCCGAGGTGTTCCTAACGGGGAAAATCTGGACTTTTGCTCGAGGCCGGGGTGGGGCGGGGGGACTCACAATTCTTCTGCCGGCGAGCTCCAGAGCGCTCCTGCTGAAGCTCCCAGCAAGGAACTGAGAGCAGCAGGCCTCACACGAGTCAACTGAAACTTCTTCTGTCACGAGTCAACTCAGACTTCTTATGTGAGGCCTTCCGGCAGCAAAGAGAAGGTGCGCGCGAGGAGTGTGCTTCAGGCAGCTTAGGACCCGCCACTGTCTCGTCTACCACGGAGGGGAACCAGGTTTGGCCAGGGTCGCCCAGCTTCATACCTGAGCTCCTACAGGTATCCTCAGCGGTTTCTGATTACCTCAAGGAAACACAACGGGAGGAACAGGGCCCTTCTGTGGAGGTCCTTTTGGGCACAGGGACCTCTGCGTTGGATCTACTGGGTAAGTATGGCAGTACCTCAGGTAGGCCTCAGTGACCAAGGCTCTCCGGCTCACGCCTAGCTGTGTAAAGCAGTGTGGCGAACGTACGTACTGCTCCTCAGGCTGGCCCCACAGCCTAGCTTTCGCTTCTGTGAGAGTGCTGTCCCGAGTCTCTTCCTGGAGCCAGTCGTCAGCGCGGTGTCTTTTGGCACTGCAGTTCTCTCTCAGTCAAGGAGGCCGTTCGACTGACTGGCAAAGGGAGTCCGCCCAGCGCTGCTTTCGCCAGTCTCTCTGACGACTGGGCCACTCAACCTGGGCAACCCAGAGAGGAGTACACTGCCCTAGCTATGAATGTGAAGAGCTGTCTCCAGGGGCCTGCTTACGCTAAGGTTCCTCAGAAGCCAGAGGCCGCCGTTCCGGCACGGAGAGAGGTCATCCTGCGAAACTGGTGAATGGGCTCCTACCCTGTGTGTCCCCAGGGGCGTCGCAGGGTTAAGGCACTCCGTGGTGGAGTATGGCCTCATTGGAGACCCCTGCACACCCAAGTCCCCTGACGTGAAACACTGGAACTTCACCTTGAGGCCTGAGCTCACCTTTCGTTCGGCCGGAGCTGAACCTGGGGAGCCGTGGGAGGAGTTCCTAGAAAGCGATTGCCAGCACGGTTTTCGCTTTGGGAGAACACGCAGCCTCGGCCCACAACGACAGTCCTGCCGTGCAGAGACGTCGGGCCGCTAGTGCTGTTCCAGGCAGCTGTGAAGCCAAGCGCAAGGCACCTGCAAACGGGGAGAAAGCGTCCTCTCCCCTCCGCGTCCCACGTTCAAGCTGAATGACGCAGCATGTTTCTCGGAAGGCTCTGCCGAGCTATCTAGTACAAGGGAGAGAGTGCCTGCCTCTGCCGAGAAAGGTTTTGACGTGGGGATTGCTGGACAGGCGGAAGAGCGTTCCCCAGGCCGTGCAAAGTTGAGGCCTTGGTGATTCTGGATGGTCCCAAGGGTCCAGAATTGTCCCTGGGAAAGCTGTCCTTTTCCCTCTTTTTCCGGCTGGAAGTACACCTCTGGCATCCGACTGCCGTTCGGCGACGTCCTGGGGGAGACGCCCCGGTTTCACTTGGGACGCACACTGGTGTTTCTCAGAAGAGCCCAAATTCCTCCCTGCGGGTGGGTGGGCCCTGGGCACACCAGCATGGAATGTAAGGCTGTTAAGAACTGCGTACCTTGAGGCCGTGTGAAGGCCGCACGAACGAGAGCTTTCGAGCGAACAGGGCAGCGCTTCGCCATCACCGTTGCACATTCACGGAGCTTAGTCAAACGAACGCATTTACTTCCTGGGGCTCCAACACAGCCGAGGAGTTGGAAGGCATACAGTGAGGGCCCTTTGACAGTTGTTACAACGAACGTGAGTGCACAGTGTCTCGTGAAATACCTTCCACGGTTGAAGCATTCCGTTAACGCATGCCCCTCCGCTCCCTCTGGCGCTCCGAGGTGTTCCTAACGGGGGAAATCTGGACTTTTGCCCGAGGCCGGGGTGGGGCGGGGGGACTCACAATTCTTCTGCCGGCGAGCTCCAGAGCGCTCCTGCTGAAGCTCCCAGCAAGGAACTGAGAGCAGCAGGCCTCACACGAGTCAACTCAGACTTCTTCTGTCACGAGTCAACTCAGACTTCTTATGTGAGGCCTTCCGGCAGCAAAGAGAAGGTGCGCGCGAGGAGTGTGCCTCAGGCAGCTTAGGACCCGCCGCTGTCTCGTCTACCACGGAGGGGAACCAGGTTTGGCCAGGGTCGCCCAGCTTCATACCTGAGCTCCTACAGGTATCCTCAGCGGTTTCTGATTACCTCAAGGAAACACAACGGGAGGAACAGGGCCCTTCCGTGGAGGCCCTTTTGGGCACAGGGACCTCTGCGTGGGATCTACTGGGTAAGTATGGCAGTACCTCAGGTAGGCCTCAGTGACCAAGGCTCTCCGGCTCACGCCTAGCTGTGCAAAGCAGTGTGGCGAACGTACGTACTGCTCCTCAGGCTGGGCCCACAGCCTAGCTTTCGCTTCTGTGAGAGTGCTGTCCCGAGTCTCTTCCTGGAGCCAGTCGTCAGCGCGGTGTCTTTTGGCACTGCAGTTCTCTCTCAGTCAAGGAGGCCGTGCGACTGACTGGCAAAGGGAGTCCGCCCAGCGCTGCTTTCGCCAGTCTCTCTGACGACTGGGCCACTCTACCTGGGCAAACCAGAGAGGAGTACACTGCCCTAGCTATGAATGTGAAGAGCTGTCTCCAGGGGCCTGCTTACGCTAAGGTTCCTCAGAAGCCAGAGGCCGCCGTTCCGGCACGGAGAGAGGTCATCCTGCGAAACTGGTGAGTGGGCTCCTACCCTGTGTGTCCCCAGGGGCGTCGCAGGGTTAAGGCACTCCGTGGTGGAGTATGGCCTCATTGGAGACCCCTGCACACCAAACTCCCCTGAAGTGAAGCACTGGAACTTCACCTTGAGGCCCGAGGTCACCTTTCGTTCGGCCGGAGCCGAACCTGGGGTGCCGTGGGAGGAGTTCCTAGAAAGGGATTGCCAGCACGGTTTTCGCTTTGGGAGAACACGCAGCCTCGGCCCACAACGACAGTCCTGCCGTGCAGAGACGTCGGGCCGCTAGTGCTGTTCCAGGCAGCTGTGAAGCCAAGCGCAAGGCGCCTGCAAACGGGGAGAAAGCGTCCTCTCCCCTCCGCGTCCCACGTTCAAGCTGAATGACGCAGCATGTTTCTCGGAAGGCTCTGCCGAGCTATCTAGTACAAGGGAGAGAGTGCCTGCCTCTGCCGAGAAAGGTTTTGACGTGGGGATTGCTGGACAGGCGGAAGAGCGTTCCCCAGGCCGTGCAAAGTTGAGGCCTTGGTGATTCTGGATGGTCCCAAGGGTCCAGAATTGTCCCTGGGAAAGCTGTCCTTTTCCCTCTTTTTCCGGCTGGAAGTACACCTCTGGCATCCGACTGCCGTTCGGCGACGTCCTGGGGGAGACGCCCCGGTTTCACTTGGGGCGCACACTGGTGTTTCTCAGAAGAGCCCAAATTCCTCCCTGCGGGTGGGTGGGGGCCTGGGCACACCAGCATGGAATGTAAGGCTGTTTAGAACTGCGTACCTTGAGGCCGTGTGAAGGCCGCACGAACGAGAGCTTTCGAGCGAACAGGGCAGCGCTTCGCCATCACCGTTGCACATTCACGGAGCTTAGTCAAACGAACGCATTTACTTCCTGGGGCTCCAACACAGCCGAGGAGTTGGAAGGCATACAGTGAGGGCCCTTTGACAGTTGTTACAACGAACGTGAGTGCACAGTGTCTCGTGAAATACCTTCCACGGTTGAAGCATTCCGTTAACGCATGCCCCTCCGCTCCCTCTGGCGCTCCGAGGTGTTCCTAACGGGGGAAATCTGGACTTTTGCCCGAGGCCGGGGTGGGGCGGGGGGACTCACAATTCTTCTGCCGGCGAGCTCCAGAGCGCTCCTGCTGAAGCTCCCAGCAAGGAACTGAGAGCAGCAGGCCTCACACGAGTCAACTCAGACTTCTTCTGTCACGAGTCAACTCAGACTTCTTATGTGAGGCCTTCCGGCAGCAAAGAGAAGGTGCGCGCGAGGAGTGTGCCTCAGGCAGCTTAGGACCCGCCGCTGTCTCGTCTACCACGGAGGGGAACCAGGTTTGGCCAGGGTCGCCCAGCTTCATACCTGAGCTCCTACAGGTATCCTCAGCGGTTTCTGATTACCTCAAGGAAACACAACGGGAGGAACAGGGCCCTTCCGTGGAGGCCCTTTTGGGCACAGGGACCTCTGCGTGGGATCTACTGGGTAAGTATGGCAGTACCTCAGGTAGGCCTCAGTGACCAAGGCTCTCCGGCTCACGCCTAGCTGTGCAAAGCAGTGTGGCGAACGTACGTACTGCTCCTCAGGCTGGGCCCACAGCCTAGCTTTCGCTTCTGTGAGAGTGCTGTCCCGAGTCTCTTCCTGGAGCCAGTCGTCAGCGCGGTGTCTTTTGGCACTGCAGTTCTCTCTCAGTCAAGGAGGCCGTGCGACTGACTGGCAAAGGGAGTCCGCCCAGCGCTGCTTTCGCCAGTCTCTCTGACGACTGGGCCACTCTACCTGGGCAACCCAGAGAGGAGTACACTGCCCTAGCTATGAATGTGAAGAGCTGTCTCCAGGGGCCTGCTTACGCTAAGGTTCCTCAGAAGCCAGAGGCCGCCGTTCCGGCACGGAGAGAGGTCATCCTGCGAAACTGGTGAGTGGGCTCCTACCCTGTGTGTCCCCAGGGGCGTCGCAGGGTTAAGGCACTCCGTGGTGGAGTATGGCCTCATTGGAGACCCCTGCACACCCAAGTCCCCTGACGTGAAACACTGGAACTTCACCTTGAGGCCCGAGCTCACCTTTCGTTCGGCCGGAGCCGAACCTGGGGAGCCGTGGGAGGAGTTCCTAGAAAGGGATTGCCAGCACGGTTTTCGCTTTGGGAGAACACGCAGCCTCGGCCCACAACGACAGTCCTGCCGTGCAGAGACGTCGGGCCGCTAGTGCTGTTCCAGGCAGCTGTGAAGCCAAGCGCAAGGCGCCTGCAAACGGGGAGAAAGCGTCCTCTCCCCTCCGCGTCCCACGTTCAAGCTGAATGACGCAGCATGTTTCTCGGAAGGCTCTGCCGAGCTATCTAGTACAAGGGAGAGAGTGCCTGCCTCTGCCGAGAAAGGTTTTGACGTGGGGATTGCTGGACAGGCGGAAGAGCGTTCCCCAGGCCGTGCAAAGTTGAGGCCTTGGTGATTCTGGATGGTCCCAAGGGTCCAGAATTGTCCCTGGGAAAGCTGTCCTTTTCCCTCTTTTTCCGGCTGGAAGTACACCTCTGGCATCCGACTGCCGTTCGGCGACGTCCTGGGGGAGACGCCCCGGTTTCACTTGGGACGCACACTGGTGTTTCTCAGAAGAGCCCAAATTCCTCCCTGCGGGTGGGTGGGGGCCTGGGCACACCAGCATGGAATGTAAGGCTGTTTAGAACTGCGTACCTTGAGGCCGTGTGAAGGCCGCACGAACGAGAGCTTTCGAGCGAACAGGGCAGTGCTTCGCCATCACCGTTGCACATTCACGGAGCTTAGTCAAACGAACGCATTTACTTCCTGGGGCTCCAACACAGCCGAGGAGTTGGAAGGCATACAGTGAGGGCCCTTTGACAGTTGTTACAACGAACGTGAGTGCACAGTGTCTCGTGAAATACCTTCCACGGTTGAAGCATTCCGTTAACGCATGCCCCTCCGCTCCCTCTGGCGCTCCGAGGTGTTCCTAACGGGGGAAATCTGGACTTTTGCTCGAGGCCGGGGTGGGGCGGGGGGACTCACAATTCTTCTGCCGGCGAGCTCCAGAGCGCTCCTGCTGAAGCTCCCAGCAAGGAACTGAGAGCAGCAGGCCTCACACGAGTCAACTCAGACTTCTTCTGTCACGAGTCAACTCAGACTTCTTATGTGAGGCCTTCCGGCAGCAAAGAGAAGGTGCGCGCGAGGAGTGTGCCTCAGGCAGCTTAGGACCCGCCGCTGTCTCGTCTACCACGGAGGGGAACCAGGTTTGGCCAGGGTCGCCCAGCTTCATACCTGAGCTCCTACAGGTATCCTCAGCGGTTTCTGATTACCTCAAGGAAACACAACGGGAGGAACAGGGCCCTTCCGTGGAGGCCCTTTTGGGCACAGGGACCTCTGCGTGGGATCTACTGGGTAAGTATGGCAGTACCTCAGGTAGGCCTCAGTGACCAAGGCTCTCCGGCTCACGCCTAGCTGTGCAAAGCAGTGTGGCGAACGTACGTACTGCTCCTCAGGCTGGGCCCACAGCCTAGCTTTCGCTTCTGTGAGAGTGCTGTCCCGAGTCTCTTCCTGGAGCCAGTCGTCAGCGCGGTGTCTTTTGGCACTGCAATTCTCTCTCAGTCAAGGAGGCCGTGCGACTGACTGGCAAAGGGAGTCCGCCCAGCGCTGCTTTCGCCAGTCTCTCTGACGACTGGGCCACTCAACCTGTGCAACCCAGAGAGGAGTACACTGCCCTAGCTATGAATGTGAAGAGCTGTCTCCAGGGGCCTGCTTACGCTAAGGTTCCTCAGAAGCCAGAGGCCGCCGTTCCGGCACGGAGAGAGGTCATCCTGCGAAACTGGTGAGTGGGCTCCTACCCTGTGTGTCCCCAGGGGCGTCGCAGGGTTAAGGCACTCCGTGGTGGAGTATGGCCTCATTGGAGACCCCTGCACACCCAAGTCCCCTGACGTGAAACACTGGAACTTCACCTTGAGGCCCGAGCTCACCTTTCGTTCGGCCGGAGCCGAACCTGGGGAGCCGTGGGAGGAGTTCCTAGAAAGGGATTGCCAGCACGGTTTTCGCTTTGGGAGAACACGCAGCCTCGGCCCACAACGACAGTCCTGCCGTGCAGAGACGTCGGGCCGCTAGTGCTGTTCCAGGCAGCTGTGAAGCCAAGCGCAAGGCGCCTGCAAACGGGGAGAAAGCGTCCTCTCCCCTCCGCGTCCCACGTTCAAGCTGAATGACGCAGCATGTTTCTCGGAAGGCTCTGCCGAGCTATCTAGTACAAGGGAGAGAGTGCCTGCCTCTGCCGAGAAAGGTTTTGACGTGGGGATTGCTGGACAGGCGGAAGAGCGTTCCCCAGGCCGTGCAAAGTTGAGGCCTTGGTGATTCTGGATGGTCCCAAGGGTCCAGAATTGTCCCTGGGAAAGCTGTCCTTTTCCCTCTTTTTCCGGCTGGAAGTACACCTCTGGCATCCGACTGCCGTTCGGCGACGTCCTGGGGGAGACGCCCCGGTTTCACTTGGGACGCACACTGGTGTTTCTCAGAAGAGCCCAAATTCCTCCCTGCGGGTGGGTGGGGGCCTGGGCACACCAGCATGGAATGTAAGGCTGTTTAGAACTGCGTACCTTGAGGCCGTGTGAAGGCCGCACGAACGAGAGTTTTCGAGCGAACAGGGCAGCGCTTCGCCATCACCGTTGCACATTCACGGAGCTTAGTCAAACGAACGCATTTACTTCCTGGGGCTCCAACACAGCCGAGGAGTTGGAAGGCATACAGTGAGGGCCCTTTGACAGTTGTTACAACGAACGTGAGTGCACAGTGTCTCGTGAAATACCTTCCACGGTTGAAGCATTCCGTTAACGCATGCCCCTCCGCTCCCTCTGGCGCTCCGAGGTGTTCCTAACGGGGGAAATCTGGACTTTTGCCCGAGGCCGGGGTGCGGCGGGGGGACTCACAATTCTTCTGCCGGCGAGCTCCAGAGCGCTCCTGCTGAAGCTCCCAGCAAGGAACTGAGAGCAGCAGGCCTCACACGAGTCAACTCAGACGTCTTCTGTCACGAGTCAACTCAGACTTCTTATGTGAGGCCTTCCGGCAGCAAAGAGAAGGTGCGCGCGAGGAGTGTGCTTCAGGCAGCTTAGGACCCGCCACTGTCTCGTCTACCACGGAGGGGAACCAGGTTTGGCCAGGGTCGCCCAGCTTCATACCTGAGCTCCTACAGGTATCCTCAGCGGTTTCTGATTACCTCAAGGAAACACAACGGGAGGAACAGGGCCCTTCCGTGGAGGCCCTTTTGGGCACAGGGACCTCTGCGTGGGATCTACTGGGTAAGTATGGCAGTACCTCAGGTAGGCCTCAGTGACCAAGGCTCTCCGGCTCACGCCTAGCTGTGTAAAGCAGTGTGGCGAACGTACGTACTGCTCCTCAGGCTGGGCCCACAGCCTAGCTTTCGCTTCTGTGAGAGTGCTGTCCCGAGTCTCTTCCTGGAGCCAGTCGTCAGCGCGGTGTCTTTTGGCACTGCAGTTCTCTCTCAGTCAAGGAGGCCGTTCGACTGACTGGCAAAGGGAGTCTGCCCAGCGCTGCTTTCGCCAGTCTCTCTGACGACTGGGCCACTCAACCTGGGCAACCCAGAGAGGAGTACACTGCCCTAGCTATGAATGTGAAGAGCTGTCTCCAGGGGCCTGCTTACGCTAAGGTTCCTCAGAAGCCAGAGGCCGCCGTTCCGGCACGGAGAGAGGTCATCCTGCGAAACTGGTGAATGGGCTCCTACCCTGTGTGTCCCCAGGGGCGTCGCAGGGTTAAGGCACTCCGTGGTGGAGTATGGCCTCATTGGAGACCCCTGCACACCCAAGTCCCCTGACGTGAAACACTGGAACTTCACCTTGAGGCCTGAGCTCACCTTTCGTTCGGCCGGAGCTGAACCTGGGGAGCCGTGGGAGGAGTTCCTAGAAAGGGATTGCCAGCACGGTTTTCGCTTTGGGAGAACACGCAGCCTCGGCCCACAACGACAGTCCTGCCGTGCAGAGACGTCGGGCCGCTAGTGCTGTTCCAGGCAGCTGTGAAGCCAAGCGCAAGGCGCCTACAAACGGGGAGAAAGCGTCCTCTCCCCTCCGCGTCCCACGTTCAAGCTGAATGACGCAGCATGTTTCTCGGAAGGCTCTGCCGAGCTATCTAGTACAAGGGAGAGAGTGCCTGCCTCTGCCGAGAAAGGTTTTGACGTTGGGATTGCTGGACAGGCGGAAGAGCGTTCCCCAGGCCGTGCAAAGTTGAGGCCTTGGTGATTCTGGATGGTCCCAAGGGTCCAGAATTGTCCCTGGGAAAGCTGTCCTTTTCCCTCTTTTTCCGGCTGGAAGTACACCTCTGGCATCCGACTGCCGTTCGGCGACGTCCTGGGGGAGACGCCCCGGTTTCACTTGGGACGCACACTGGTGTTTCTCAGAAGAGCCCAAATTCCTCCCTGCGGGTGGGTGGGGGCCTGGGCACACCAGCATGGAATGTAAGGCTGTTTAGAACTGCGTACCTTGAGGCCGTGTGAAGGCCGCACGAACGAGAGCTTTCGAGCGAACAGGGCAGCGCTTCGCCATCACCGTTGCACATTCACGGAGCTTAGTCAAACGAACGCATTTACTTCCTGGGGCTCCAACACAGCCGAGGAGTTGGAAGGCATACAGTGAGGGCCCTTTGACAGTTGTTACAACGAACGTGAGTGCACAGTGTCTCGTGAAATACCTTCCACGGTTGAAGCATTCCGTTAACGCATGCCCCTCCACTCCCTCTGGCGCTCCGAGGTGTTACTAACGGGGGAAATCTGGACTTTTGCTCCAGGCCGGGGTGGGGCGGGGGGACTCACAATTCTTCTGCCGGCGAGCTCCAGAGCGCACCTGCTGAAGCTCCCAGCAAGGAACTGAGAGCAGCAGGCCTCACACGAGTCAACTCAGACGTCTTCTGTCACGAGTCAACTCAGAATTCTTATGTGAGGCCTTCCGGCAGCAAAGAGAAGGTGCGCGCGAGGAGTGTGCTTCAGGCAGCTTAGGACCCGCCACTGTCTCGTCTACCACGGAGGGGATTCAGGTTTGGCCAGGGTCGCCCAGCTTCATACCTGAGCTCCTACAGGTATCCTCAGCGGATTCTGAGTATCTCAAGGAAACACAACGGGAGGAACAGGGCCCTTCCGTGGAGGCCCTTTTGGGCACAGGGACCTCTGCGTGGGATCTACTGGGTAAGTATGGCAGTACCTCAGGTAGGCCTCAGTGACCAAGGCTCTCCGGCTCACGCCTAGCTGTGCAAAGCAGTGTGGCGAACGTACGTACTGCTCCTCAGGCTGGGCCCACAGCCTAGCTTTCGCTTCTGTGAGAGTGCTGTCCCGAGTCTCTTCCTGGAGCCAGTCGTCAGCGCGGTGTCTTTTGGCACTGCAGTTCTCTCTCAGTCAAGGAGGCCGTGCGACTGACTGGCAAAGGGAGTCTGCCCAGCGCTGCTTTCGCCAGTCTCTCTGACGACTGGGCCACTCAACCTGGGCAACCCAGAGAGGAGTACACTGCCCTAGCTATGAATGTGAAGAGCTGTCTCCAGGGGCCTGCTTACGCTAAGGTTCCTCAGAAGCCAGAGGCCGCCGTTCCGGCACGGAGAGAGGTCATCCTGCGAAACTGGTGAATGGGCTCCTACCCTGTGTGTCCCCAGGGACGTCGCAGGGTTAAGGCACTCCGTGGTGGAGTATGGCCTCATTGGAGACCCCTGCACACCCAAGTCCTCTGACGTGAAACACTGGAACTTCACCTTGAGGCCCGAGCTCACCTTTCGTTCGGCCGGAGCCGAACCTGGGGAGCCGTGGGAGGAGTTCCTAGAAAGGGATTGCCAGCACGGTTTTCGCTTTGGGAGAACACGCAGCCTCGGCCCACAACGACAGTCCTGCCGTGCAGAGACGTCGGGCCGCTAGTGCTGTTCCAGGCAGCTGTGAAGCCAAGCGCAAGGCGCCTGCAAACGGGGAGAAAGCGTCCTCTCCCCTCCGCGTCCCACGTTCAAGCTGAATGACGCAGCATGTTTCTCGGAAGGCTCTGCCGAGCTATCTAGTACAAGGGAGAGAGTGCCTGCCTCTGCCGAGAAAGGTTTTGACGTGGGGATTGCTGGACAGGCGGAAGAGCGTTCCCCAGGCCGTGCAAAGTTGAGGCCTTGGTGATTCTGGATGGTCCCAAGGGTCCAGAATTGTCCCTGGGAAAGCTGTCCTTTTCCCTCTTT
Source organism: Grampus griseus (assembly GCF_964374135.1). Classification (NCBI taxonomy): domain Eukaryota; kingdom Metazoa; phylum Chordata; class Mammalia; order Artiodactyla; family Delphinidae; genus Grampus; species Grampus griseus. The sequence continues at coordinate 119,441 of NW_028132929.1, read as the reverse complement.
TTCCGGCTGGAAGTACACCTCTGGCATCCGACTGCCGTTCGGCGACGTCCTGGGGGAGACGCCCCGGTTTCACTTGGGACGCACACTGGTGTTTCTCAGAAGAGCCCAAATTCCTCTCTGCGGGTGGGTGGGGGCCTGGGCACACCAGCATGGAATGTAAGGCTGTTTAGAACTGCGTACCTTGAGGCCGTGTGAAGGCCGCACGAACGAGAGCTTTCGAGCGAACAGGGCAGCGCTTCGCCATCACCGTTGCACATTCACGGAGCTTAGTCAAACGAACGCATTTACTTCCTGGGGCTCCAACACAGCCGAGGAGTTGGAAGGCATACAGTGAGGGCCCTTTGACAGTTGTTACAACGAACGTGAGTGCACAGTGTCTCGTGAAATACCTTCCACGGTTGAAGCATTCCGTTAACGCATGCCCCTCCGCTCCCTCTGGCGCTCCGAGGTGTTCCTAACGGGGGAAATCTGGACTTTTGCTCGAGGCCGGGGTGGGGCGGGGGGACTCACAATTCTTCTGCCGGCGAGCTCCAGAGCGCTCCTGCTGAAGCTCCCAGCAAGGAACTGAGAGCAGCAGGCCTCACACGAGTCAACTCAGACGTCTTCTGTCACGAGTCAACTCAGACTTCTTATGTGAGGCCTTCCGGCAGCAAAGAGAAGGTGCGCGCGAGGAGTGTGCTTCAGGCAGCTTAGGACCCGCCACTGTCTCGTCTACCACGGAGGGGAACCAGGTTTGGCCAGGGTCGCCCAGCTTCATACCTGAGCTCCTACAGGTATCCTCAGCGGTTTCTGATTACCTCAAGGAAACACAACGGGAGGAACAGGGCCCTTCCGTGGAGGCCCTTTTGGGCACAGGGACCTCTGCGTGGGATCTACTGGGTAAGTATGGCAGTACCTCAGGTAGGCCTCAGTGACCAAGGCTCTCCGGCTTACGCCTAGCTGTGTAAAGCAGTGTGGCAAACGTACGTACAGCTCCTCAGGCTGGGCCCACAGCCTAGCTTTCGCTTCTGTGAGAGTGCTGTCCCGAGTCTCTTCCTGGAGCCAGTCGTCAGCGCGGTGTCTTTTGGCACTGCAGTTCTCTCTCAGTCAAGGAGGCCGTTCGACTGACTGGCAAAGGGAGTCTGCCCAGCGCTGCTTTCGCCAATCTCTCTGACGACTGGGCCACTCAACCTGGGCAACCCAGAGAGGAGTACACTGCCCTAGCTATGAATGTGAAGAGCTGTCTCCAGGGGCCTGCTTACGCTAAGGTTCCTCAGAAGCCAGAGGCCGCCGTTCCGGCACGGAGAGAGGTCATCCTGCGAAACTGGTGAATGGGCTCCTACCCTGTGTGTCCCCAGGAGCGTCGCAGGGTTAAGGCACTCCGTGGTGGAGTATGGCCTCATTGGAGACCCCTGCACACCCAAGTCCCCTGACGTGAAACACTGGAACTTCACCTTGAGGCCTGAGCTCACCTTTCGTTCGGCCGGAGCTGAACCTGGGGAGCCGTGGGAGGAGTTCCTAGAAAGGGATTGCCAGCACGGTTTTCGCTTTGGGAGAACACGCAGCCTCGGCCCACAACGACAGTCCTGCCGTGCAGAGACGTCGGGCCGCTAGTGCTGTTCCAGGCAGCTGTGAAGCCAAGCGCAAGGCACCTGCAAACGGGGAGAAAGCGTCCTCTCCCCTCCGCGTCCCACGTTCAAGCTGAATGACGCAGCATGTTTCTCGGAAGGCTCTGCCGAGCTATCTAGTACAAGGGAGAGAGTGCCTGCCTCTGCCGAGAAAGGTTTTGACGTGGGGATTGCTGGACAGGCGGAAGAGCGTTCCCCAGGCCGTGCAAAGTTGAGGCCTTGGTGATTCTGGATGGTCCCAAGGGTCCAGAATTGTCCCTGGGAAAGCTGTCCTTTTCCCTCTTTTTCCGGCTGGAAGTACACCTCTGGCATCCGACTGCCGTTCGGCGACGTCCTGGGGGAGACGCCCCGGTTTCACTTGGGACGCACACTGGTGTTTCTCAGAAGAGCCCAAATTCCTCCCTGCGGGTGGGTGGGCCCTGGGCACACCAGCATGGAATGTAAGGCTGTTAAGAACTGCGTACCTTGAGGCCGTGTGAAGGCCGCACGAACGAGAGCTTTCGAGCGAACAGGGCAGCGCTTCGCCATCACCGTTGCACATTCACGGAGCTTAGTCAAACGAACGCATTTACTTCCTGGGGCTCCAACACAGCCGAGGAGTTGGAAGGCATACAGTGAGGGCCCTTTGACAGTTGTTACAACGAACGTGAGTGCACAGTGTCTCGTGAAATACCTTCCACGGTTGAAGCATTCCGTTAACGCATGCCCCTCCGCTCCCTCTGGCGCTCCGAGGTGTTCCTAACGGGGGAAATCTGGACTTTTGCTCGAGGCCGGGGTGGGGCGGGGGGACTCACAATTCTTCTGCCGGCGAGCTCCAGAGCGCTCCTGCTGAAGCTCCCAGCAAGGAACTGAGAGCAGCAGGCCTCACACGAGTCAACTCAGACGTCTTCTATCACGAGTCAACTCAGACTTCTTATGTGAGGCCTTCCGGCAGCAAAGAGAAGGTGCGCGCGAGGAGTGTGCTTCAGGCAGCTTAGGACCCGCCACTGTCTCGTCTACCACGGAGGGGAACCAGGTTTGGCCAGGGTCGCCCAGCTTCATACCTGAGCTCCTACAGGTATCCTCAGCGGTTTCTGATTACCTCAAGGAAACACAACGGGAGGAACAGGGCCCTTCCGTGGAGGCCCTTTTGGGCACAGGGACCTCTGCGTGGGATCTACTGGGTAAGTATGGCAGTACCTCAGGTAGGCCTCAGTGACCAAGGCTCTCCGGCTTACGCCTAGCTGTGTAAAGCAGTGTGGCAAACGTACGTACAGCTCCTCAGGCTGGGCCCACAGCCTAGCTTTCACTTCTGTGAGAGTGCTGTCCCGAGTCTCTTCCTGGAGCCAGTCGTCAGCGCGGTGTCTTTTGGCACTGCAGTTCTCTCTCAGTCAAGGAGGCCGTTCGACTGACTGGCAAAGGGAGTCCGCCCAGCGCTGCTTTCGCCAGTCTCTCTGACGACTGGGCCACTCAACCTGGGCAACCCAGAGAGGAGTACACTGCCCTAGCTATGAATGTGAAGAGCTGTCTCCAGGGGCCTGCTTACGCTAAGGTTCCTCAGAAGCCAGAGGCCGCCGTTCCGGCACGGAGAGAGGTCATCCTGCGAAACTGGTGAATGGGCTCCTACCCTGTGTGTCCCCAGGAGCGTCGCAGGGTTAAGGCACTCCGTGGTGGAGTATGGCCTCATTGGAGACCCCTGCACACCCAAGTCCTCTGACGTGAAACACTGGAACTTCACCTTGAGGCCCGAGCTCACCTTTCGTTCGGCCGGAGCCGAACCTGGGGAGCCGTGGGAGGAGTTCCTAGAAAGGGATTGCCAGCACGGTTTTCGCTTTGGGAGAACACGCAGCCTCGGCCCACAACGACAGTCCTGCCGTGCAGAGACGTCGGGCCGCTAGTGCTGTTCCAGGCAGCTGTGAAGCCAAGCGCAAGGCACCTGCAAACGGGGAGAAAGCGTCCTCTCCCCTCCGCGTCCCACGTTCAAGCTGAATGACGCAGCATGTTTCTCGGAAGGCTCTGCCGAGCTATCTAGTACAAGGGAGAGAGTGCCTGCCTCTGCCGAGAAAGGTTTTGACGTGGGGATTGCTGGACAGGCGGAAGAGCGTTCCCCAGGCCGTGCAAAGTTGAGGCCTTGGTGATTCTGGATGGTCCCAAGGGTCCAGAATTGTCCCTGGGAAAGCTGTCCTTTTCCCTCTTTTTCCGGCTGGAAGTACACCTCTGGCATCCGACTGCCGTTCGGCGACGTCCTGGGGGAGACGCCCCGGTTTCACTTGGGACGCACACTGGTGTTTCTCAGAAGAGCCCAAATTCCTCCCTGCGGGTGGGTGGGGGCCTGGGCACACCAGCATGGAATGTAAGGCTCTTTAGAACTGCGTACCTTGAGGCCGTGTGAAGGCCGCACGAACGAGAGCTTTCGAGCGAACAGGGCAGCGCTTCGCCATCACCGTTGCACATTCACGGAGCTTAGTCAAACGAACGCATTTACTTCCTGGGGCTCCAACACAGCCGAGGAGTTGGAAGGCATACAGTGAGGGCTCTTTGACAGTTGTTACAACGAACGTGAGTGCACAGTGTCTCGTGAAATACCTTCCACGGTTGAAGCATTCCGTTAACGCATGCCCCTCCGCTCCCTCTGGCGCTCCGAGGTGTTCCTAACGGGGGAAATCTGGACTTTTGCTCGAGGCCGGGGTGGGGCGGGGGGACTCACAATTCTTCTGCCGGCGAGCTCCAGAGCGCTCCTGCTGAAGCTCCCAGCAAGGAACTGAGAGCAGCAGGCCTCACACGAGTCAACTCAGACGTCTTCTGTCACGAGTCAACTCAGACTTCTTATGTGAGGCCTTCCGGCAGCAAAGAGAAGGTGCGCGCGAGGAGTGTGCTTCAGGCAGCTTAGGACCCGCCACTGTCTCGTCTACCACGGAGGGGAACCAGGTTTGGCCAGGGTCGCCCAGCTTCATACCTGAGCTCCTACAGGTATCCTCAGCGGTTTCTGATTACCTCAAGGAAACACAACGGGAGGAACAGGGCCCTTCCGTGGAGGCCCTTTTGGGCACAGGGACCTCTGCGTGGGATCTACTGGGTAAGTATGGCAGTACCTCAGGTAGGCCTCAGTGACCAAGGCTCTCCGGCTCACGCCTAGCTGTGTAAAGAAGTGTGGCGAACGTACGTACTGCTCCTCAGGCTGGGCCCACAGCCTAGCTTTCGCTTCTGTGAGAGTGCTGTCCCGAGTCTCTTCCTGGAGCCAGTCGTCAGCGCGGTGTCTTTTGGCACTGCAGTTCTCTCTCAGTCAAGGAGGCCGTGCGACTGACTGGCAAAGGGAGTCCGCCCAGCGCTGCTTTCGCCAGTCTCTCTGACGACTGGGCCACTCTACCTGGGCAAACCAGAGAGGAGTACACTGCCCTAGCTATGAATGTGAAGAGCTGTCTCCAGGGGCCTGCTTACGCTAAGGTTCCTCAGAAGCCAGAGGCCGCCGTTCCGGCACGGAGAGAGGTCATCCTGCGAAACTGGTGAATGGGCTCCTACCCTGTGTGTCCCCAGGGGCGTCGCAGGGTTAAGGCACTCCGTGGTGGAGTATGGCCTCATTGGAGACCCCTGCACACCCAAGGCCCCTGACGTGAAACACTGGAACTTCACCTTGAGGCCTGAGCTCACCTTTCTTTCGGCCGGAGCTGAACCTGGGGAGCCGTGGGAGGAGTTCCTAGAAAGGGATTGCCAGCACGGTTTTCGCTTTGGGAGAACACGCAGCCTCGGCCCACAACGACAGTCCTGCCGTGCAGAGACGTCGGGCCGCTAGTGCTGTTCCAGGCAGCTGTGAAGCCAAGCGCAAGGCGCCTGCAAACGGGGAGAAAGCGTCCTCTCCCCTCCGCGTCCCACGTTCAAGCTGAATGACGCAGCATGTTTCTCGGAAGGCTCTGCCGAGCTATCTAGTACAAGGGAGAGAGTGCCTGCCTCTGCCGAGAAAGGTTTTGACGTGGGGATTGCTGGACAGGCGGAAGAGCGTTCCCCAGGCCGTGCAAAGTTGAGGCCTTGGTGATTCTGGATGGTCCCAAGGGTCCAGAATTGTCCCTGGGAAAGCTGTCCTTTTCCCTCTTTTTCCGGCTGGAAGTACACCTCTGGCATCCGACTGCCGTTCGGCGACGTCCTGGGGGAGACGCCCCGGTTTCACTTGGGACGCACACTGGTGTTTCTCAGAAGAGCCCAAATTCCTCCCTGCGGGTGGGTGGGGGCCTGGGCACACCAGCATGGAATGTAAGGCGCTTTAGAACTGCGTACCTTGAGGCCGTGTGAAGGCCGCACGAACGAGAGCTTTCGAGCGAACAGGGCAGCGCTTCGCCATCACCGTTGCACATTCACGGAGCTTAGTCAAACGAACGCATTTACTTCCTGGGGCTCCAACACAGCCGAGGAGTTGGAAGGCATACAGTGAGGGCCCTTTGACAGTTGTTACAACGAACGTGAGTGCACAGTGTCTCGTGAAATACCTTCCACGGTTGAAGCATTCCGTTAACGCATGCCCCTCCGCTCCCTCTGGCGCTCCGAGGTGTTCCTAACGGGGGAATTCTGGACTTTTGCTCGAGGCCGGGGTGGGGCGGGGGGACTCACAATTCTTCTGCCGGCGAGCTCCAGAGCGCTCCTGCTGAAGCTCCCAGCAAGGAACTGAGAGCAGCAGGCCTCACACGAGTCAACTCAGACGTCTTCTGTCACGAGTCAACTCAGACTTCTTATGTGAGGCCTTCCGGCAGCAAAGAGAAGGTGCGCGCGAGGAGTGTGCTTCAGGCAGCTTAGGACCCGCCACTGTCTCGTCTACCACGGAGGGGAACCAGGTTTGGCCAGGGTCGCCCAGCTTCATACCTGAGCTCCTACAGGTATCCTCAGCGGTTTCTGATTACCTCAAGGAAACACAACGGGAGGAACAGGGCCCTTCCGTGGAGGCCCTTTTGGGCACAGGGACCTCTGCGTGGGATCTACTGGGTAAGTATGGCAGTACCTCAGGTAGGCCTCAGTGACCAAGGCTCTCCGGCTTACGCCTAGCTGTGTAAAGCAGTGTGGCAAACGTACGTACAGCTCCTCAGGCTGGGCCCACAGCCTAGCTTTCACTTCTGTGAGAGTGCTGTCCCGAGTCTCTTCCTGGAGCCAGTCGTCAGCGCGGTGTCTTTTGGCACTGCAGTTCTCTCTCAGTCAAGGAGGCCGTTCGACTGACTGGCAAAGGGAGTCTGCCCAGCGCTGCTTTCGCCAATCTCTCTGACGACTGGGCCACTCAACCTGGGCAACCCAGAGAGGAGTACACTGCCCTAGCTATGAATGTGAAGAGCTGTCTCCAGGGGCCTGCTTACGCTAAGGTTCCTCAGAAGCCAGAGGCCGCCGTTCCGGCACGGAGAGAGGTCATCCTGCGAAACTGGTGAATGGGCTCCTACCCTGTGTGTCCCCAGGAGCGTCGCAGGGTTAAGGCACTCCGTGGTGGAGTATGGCCTCATTGGAGACCCCTGCACACCCAAGTCCCCTGACGTGAAACACTGGAACTTCACCTTGAGGCCTGAGCTCACCTTTCGTTCGGCCGGAGCTGAACCTGGGGAGCCGTGGGAGGAGTTCCTAGAAAGGGATTGCCAGCACGGTTTTCGCTTTGGGAGAACACGCAGCCTCGGCCCACAACGACAGTCCTGCCGTGCAGAGACGTCGGGCCGCTAGTGCTGTTCCAGGCAGCTGTGAAGCCAAGCGCAAGGCACCTGCAAACGGGGAGAAAGCGTCCTCTCCCCTCCGCGTCCCAGGTTCAAGCTGAATGACGCAGCATGTTTCTCGGAACGCTCTGCCGAGCTATCTAGTACAAGGGAGAGAGTGCCTGCCTCTGCCGAGAAAGGTTTTGACGTGGGGATTGCTGGACAGGCGGAAGAGCGTTCCCCAGGCCGTGCAAAGTTGAGGCCTTGGTGATTCTGGATGGTCCCAAGGGTCCAGAATTGTCCCTGGGAAAGCTGTCCTTTTCCCTCTTTTTCCGGCTGGAAGTACACCTCTGGCATCCGACTGCCGTTCGGCGACGTCCTGGGGGAGACGCCCCGGTTTCACTTGGGACGCACACTGGTGTTTCTCAGAAGAGCCCAAATTCCTCCCTGCGGGTGGGTGGGGGCCTGGGCACACCAGCATGGAATGTAAGGCTCTTTAGAACTGCGTACCTTGAGGCCGTGTGAAGGCCGCACGAACGAGAGCTTTCGAGCGAACAGGGCAGCGCTTCGCCATCACCGTTGCACATTCACGGAGCTTAGTCAAACGAACGCATTTACTTCCTGGGGCTCCAACACAGCCGAGGAGTTGGAAGGCATACAGTGAGGGCTCTTTGACAGTTGTTACAACGAACGTGAGTGCACAGTGTCTCGTGAAATACCTTCCACGGTTGAAGCATTCCGTTAACGCATGCCCCTCCGCTCCCTCTGGCGCTCCGAGGTGTTCCTAACGGGGGAAATCTGGACTTTTGCTCGAGGCCGGGGTGGGGCGGGGGGACTCACAATTCTTCTGCCGGCGAGCTCCAGAGCGCTCCTGCTGAAGCTCCCAGCAAGGAACTGAGAGCAGCAGGCCTCACACGAGTCAACTCAGACGTCTTCTGTCACGAGTCAACTCAGACTTCTTATGTGAGGCCTTCCGGCAGCAAAGAGAAGGTGCGCGCGAGGAGTGTGCTTCAGGCAGCTTAGGACCCGCCACTGTCTCGTCTACCACGGAGGGGAACCAGGTTTGGCCAGGGTCGCCCAGCTTCATACCTGAGCTCCTACAGGTATCCTCAGCGGTTTCTGATTACCTCAAGGAAACACAACGGGAGGAACAGGGCCCTTCCGTGGAGGCCCTTTTGGGCACAGGGACCTCTGCGTGGGATCTACTGGGTAAGTATGGCAGTACCTCAGGTAGGCCTCAGTGACCAAGGCTCTCCGGCTCACGCCTAGCTGTGTAAAGAAGTGTGGCGAACGTACGTACTGCTCCTCAGGCTGGGCCCACAGCCTAGCTTTCGCTTCTGTGAGAGTGCTGTCCCGAGTCTCTTCCTGGAGCCAGTCGTCAGCGCGGTGTCTTTTGGCACTGCAGTTCTCTCTCAGTCAAGGAGGCCGTGCGACTGACTGGCAAAGGGAGTCCGCCCAGCGCTGCTTTCGCCAGTCTCTCTGACGACTGGGCCACTCTACCTGGGCAAACCAGAGAGGAGTACACTGCCCTAGCTATGAATGTGAAGAGCTGTCTCCAGGGGCCTGCTTACGCTAAGGTTCCTCAGAAGCCAGAGGCCGCCGTTCCGGCACGGAGAGAGGTCATCCTGCGAAACTGGTGAATGGGCTCCTACCCTGTGTGTCCCCAGGGGCGTCGCAGGGTTAAGGCACTCCGTGGTGGAGTATGGCCTCATTGGAGACCCCTGCACACCCAAGTCCCCTGACGTGAAACACTGGAACTTCACCTTGAGGCCTGAGCTCACCTTTCTTTCGGCCGGAGCTGAACCTGGGGAGCCGTGGGAGGAGTTCCTAGAAAGGGATTGCCAGCACGGTTTTCGCTTTGGGAGAACACGCAGCCTCGGCCCACAACGACAGTCCTGCCGTGCAGAGACGTCGGGCCGCTAGTGCTGTTCCAGGCAGCTGTGAAGCCAAGCGCAAGGCGCCTGCAAACGGGGAGAAAGCGTCCTCTCCCCTCCGCGTCCCACGTTCAAGCTGAATGACGCAGCATGTTTCTCGGAAGGCTCTGCCGAGCTATCTAGTACAAGGGAGAGAGTGCCTGCCTCTGCCGAGAAAGGTTTTGACGTGGGGATTGCTGGACAGGCGGAAGAGCGTTCCCCAGGCCGTGCAAAGTTGAGGCCTTGGTGATTCTGGATGGTCCCAAGGGTCCAGAATTGTCCCTGGGAAAGCTGTCCTTTTCCCTCTTTTTCCGGCTGGAAGTACACCTCTGGCATCCGACTGCCGTTCGGCGACGTCCTGGGGGAGACGCCCCGGTTTCACTTGGGACGCACACTGGTGTTTCTCAGAAGAGCCCAAATTCCTCCCTGCGGGTGGGTGGGGGCCTGGGCACACCAGCATGGAATGTAAGGCTCTTTAGAACTGCGTACCTTGAGGCCGTGTGAAGGCCGCACGAACGAGAGCTTTCGAGCGAACAGGGCAGCGCTTCGCCATCACCGTTGCACATTCACGGAGCTTAGTCAAACGAACGCATTTACTTCCTGGGGCTCCAACACAGCCGAGGAGTTGGAAGGCATACAGTGAGGGCCCTTTGACAGTTGTTACAACGAACGTGAGTGCACAGTGTCTCGTGAAATACCTTCCACGGTTGAAGCATTCCGTTAACGCATGCCCCTCCGCTCCCTCTGGTGCTCCGAGGTGTTCCTAACGGGGGAATTCTGGACTTTTGCTCGAGGCCGGGGTGGGGCGGGGGGACTCACAATTCTTCTGCCGGCGAGCTCCAGAGCGCTCCTGCTGAAGCTCCCAGCAAGGAACTGAGAGCAGCAGGCCTCACACGAGTCAACTCAGACGTCTTCTGTCACGAGTCAACTCAGACTTCTTATGTGAGGCCTTCCGGCAGCAAAGAGAAGGTGCGCGCGAGGAGTGTGCTTCAGGCAGCTTAGGACCCGCCACTGTCTCGTCTACCACGGAGGGGAACCAGGTTTGGCCAGGGTCGCCCAGCTTCATACCTGAGCTCCTACAGGTATCCTCAGCGGTTTCTGATTACCTCAAGGAAACACAACGGGAGGAACAGGGCCCTTCCGTGGAGGCCCTTTTGGGCACAGGGACCTCTGCGTGGGATCTACTGGGTAAGTATGGCAGTACCTCAGGTAGGCCTCAGTGACCAAGGCTCTCCGGCTCACGCCTAGCTGTGTAAAGCAGTGTGGCAAACGTACGTACAGCTCCTCAGGCTGGGCCCACAGCCTAGCTTTCACTTCTGTGAGAGTGCTGTCCCGAGTCTCTTCCTGGAGCCAGTCGTCAGCGCGGTGTCTTTTGGCACTGCAGTTCTCTCTCAGTCAAGGAGGCCGTTCGACTGACTGGCAAAGGGAGTCTGCCCAGCGCTGCTTTCGCCAGTCTCTCTGACGACTGGGCCACTCAACCTGGGCAACCCAGAGAGGAGTACACTGCCCTAGCTATGAATGTGAAGAGCTGTCTCCAGGGGCCTGCTTACGCTAAGGTTCCTCAGAAGCCAGAGGCCGCCGTTCCGGCACGGAGAGAGGTCATCCTGCGAAACTGGTGAATGGGCTCCTACCCTGTGTGTCCCCAGGAGCGTCGCAGGGTTAAGGCACTCCGTGGTGGAGTATGGCCTCATTGGAGACCCCTGCACACCCAAGTCCCCTGACGTGAAACACTGGAACTTCACCTTGAGGCCTGAGCTCACCTTTCGTTCGGCCGGAGCCGAACCTGGGGAGCCGTAGGAGGAGTTCCTAGAAAGGGATTGCCAGCACGGTTTTCGCTTGGGGAGAACACGCAGCCTCGGCCCACAACGACAGTCCTGCCGTGCAGAGACGTCGGGCCGCTAGTGCTGTTCCAGGCAGCTGTGAAGCCAAGCGCAAGGCACCTGCAAACGGGGAGAAAGCGTCCTCTCCCCTCCGCGTCCCAGGTTCAAGCTGAATGACGCAGCATGTTTCTCGGAAGGCTCTGCCGAGCTATCTAGTACAAGGGAGAGAGTGCCTGCCTCTGCCGAGAAAGGTTTTGACGTGGGGATTGCTGGACAGGCGGAAGAGCGTTCCCCAGGCCGTGCAAAGTTGAGGCCTTGGTGATTCTGGATGGTCCCAAGGGTCCAGAATTGTCCCTGGGAAAGCTGTCCTTTTCCCTCTTTTTCCGGCTGGAAGTACACCTCTGGCATCCGACTGCCGTTCGGCGACGTCCTGGGGGAGACGCCCCGGTTTCACTTGGGACGCACACTGGTGTTTCTCAGAAGAGCCCAAATTCCTCCCTGCGGGTGGGTGGGCCCTGGGCACACCAGCATGGAATGTAAGGCTGTTTAGAACTGCGTACCTTGAGGCCGTGTGAAGGCCGCACGAACGAGAGCTTTCGAGCGAACAGGGCAGCGCTTCGCCATCACCGTTGCTCATTCACGGAGCTTAGTCAAACGAACGCATTTACTTCCTGGGGCTCCAACACAGCCGAGGAGTTGGAAGGCATACAGTGAGGGCCCTTTGACAGTTGTTACAACGAACGTGAGTGCACAGTGTCTCGTGAAATACCTTCCACGGTTGAAGCATTCCGTTAACGCATGCCCCTCCGCTCCCTCTGGCGCTCCGAGGTGTTCCTAACGGGGGAAATCTGGACTTTTGCCCGAGGCCGGGGTGGGGCGGGGGGACTCACAATTCTTCTGCCGGCGAGCTCCAGAGCGCTCCTGCTGAAGCTCCCAGCAAGGAACTGAGAGCAGCAGGCCTCACACGAGTCAACTCAGACGTCTTCTGTCACGAGTCAACTCAGACTTCTTATGTGAGGCCTTCCGGCAGCAAAGAGAAGGTGCGCGCGAGGAGTGTGCTTCAGGCAGCTTAGGACCCGCCACTGTCTCGTCTACCACGGAGGGGAACCAGGTTTGGCCAGGGTCGCCCAGCTTCATACCTGAGCTCCTACAGGTATCCTCAGCGGTTTCTGATTACCTCAAGGAAACACAACGGGAGGAACAGGGCCCTTCCGTGGAGGCCATTTTGGGCACAGGGACCTCTGCGTGGGATCTACTGGGTAAGTATGGCAGTACCTCAGGTAGGCCTCAGTGACCAAGGCTCTCCGGCTCACGCCTAGCTGTGTAAAGCAGTGTGGCGAACGTACGTACAGCTCCTCAGGCTGGGCCCACAGCCTAGCTTTCACTTCTGTGAGAGTGCTGTCCCGAGTCTCTTCCTGGAGCCAGTCGTCAGCGCGGTGTCTTTTGGCACTGCAGTTCTCTCTCAGTCAAGGAGGCCGTTCGACTGACTGGCAAAGGGAGTCCGCCCAGCGCTGCTTTCGCCAGTCTCTCTGACGACTGGGCCACTCAACCTGGGCAACCCAGAGAGGAGTACACTGCCCTAGCTATGAATGTGAAGAGCTGTCTCCAGGGGCCTGCTTACGCTAAGGTTCCTCAGAAGCCAGAGGCCGCCGTTCCGGCACGGAGAGAGGTCATCCTGCGAAACTGGTGAATGGGCTCCTACCCTGTGTGTCCCCAGGAGCGTCGCAGGGTTAAGGCACTCCGTGGTGGAGTATGGCCTCATTGGAGACCCCTGCACACCCAAGTCCCCTGACGTGAAACACTGGAACTTCACCTTGAGGCCTGAGCTCACCTTTCGTTCGGCCGGAGCCGAACCTGGGGAGCCGTGGGAGGAGTTCCTAGAAAGGGATTGCCAGCACGGTTTTCGCTTGGGGAGAACACGCAGCCTCGGCCCACAACGACAGTCCTGCCGTGCAGAGACGTCGGGCCGCTAGTGCTGTTCCAGGCAGCTGTGAAGCCAAGCGCAAGGCACCTGCAAACGGGGAGAAAGCGTCCTCTCCCCTCCGCGTCCCAGGTTCAAGCTGAATGACGCAGCATGTTTCTCGGAAGGCTCTGCCGAGCTATCTAGTACAAGGGAGAGAGTGCCTGCCTCTGCCGAGAAAGGTTTTGACGTGGGGATTGCTGGACAGGCGGAAGAGCGTTCCCCAGGCCGTGCAAAGTTGAGGCCTTGGTGATTCTGGATGGTCCCAAGGGTCCAGAATTGTCCCTGGGAAAGCTGTCCTTTTCCCTCTTTTTCCGGCTGGAAGTACACCTCTGGCATCCGACTGCCGTTCGGCGACGTCCTGGGGGAGACGCCCCGGTTTCACTTGGGACGCACACTGGTGTTTCTCAGAAGAGCCCAAATTCCTCCCTGCGGGTGGGTGGGCCCTGGGCACACCAGCATGGAATGTAAGGCTGTTAAGAACTGCGTACCTTGAGGCCGTGTGAAGGCCGCACGAACGAGAGCTTTCGAGCGAACAGGGCAGCGCTTCGCCATCACCGTTGCTCATTCACGGAGCTTAGTCAAACGAACGCATTTACTTCCTGGGGCTCCAACACAGCCGAGGAGTTGGAAGGCATACAGTGAGGGCCCTTTGACAGTTGTTACAACGAACGTGAGTGCACAGTGTCTCGTGAAATACCTTCCACGGTTGAAGCATTCCGTTAACGCATGCCCCTCCGCTCCCTCTGGCGCTCCGAGGTGTTCCTAACGGGGGAAATCTGGACTTTTGCTCGAGGCCGGGGTGGGGCGGGGGGACTCACAATTCTTCTGCCGGCGAGCTCCAGAGCGCTCCTGCTGAAGCTCCCAGCAAGGAACTGAGAGCAGCAGGCCTCACACGAGTCAACTCAGACGTCTTCTGTCACGAGTCAACTCAGACTTCTTATGTGAGGCCTTCCGGCAGCAAAGAGAAGGTGCGCGCGAGGAGTGTGCTTCAGGCAGCTTAGGACCCGCCACTGTCTCGTCTACCACGGAGGGGAACCAGGTTTGGCCAGGGTCGCCCAGCTTCATACCTGAGCTCCTACAGGTATCCTCAGCGGTTTCTGATTACCTCAAGGAAACACAACGGGAGGAACAGGGCCCTTCCGTGGAGGCCCTTTTGGGCACAGGGACCTCTGCGTGGGATCTACTGGGTAAGTATGGCAGTACCTCAGGTAGGCCTCAGTGACCAAGGCTCTCCGGCTCACGCCTAGCTGTGTAAAGCAGTGTGGCAAACGTACGTACAGCTCCTCAGGCTGGGCCCACAGCCTAGCTTTCACTTCTGTGAGAGTGCTGTCCCGAGTCTCTTCCTGGAGCCAGTCGTCAGCGCGGTGTCTTTTGGCACTGCAGTTCTCTCTCAGTCAAGGAGGCCGTTCGACTGACTGGCAAAGGGAGTCCGCCCAGTGCTGCTTTCGCCAGTCTCTCTGACGACTGGGCCACTCAACCTGGGCAACCCAGAGAGGAGTACACTGCCCTAGCTATGAATGTGAAGAGCTGTCTCCAGGGGCCTGCTTACGCTAAGGTTCCTCAGAAGCCAGAGGCCGCCGTTCCGGCACGGAGAGAGGTCATCCTGCGAAACTGGTGAATGGGCTCCTACCCTGTGTGTCCCCAGGAGCGTCGCAGGGTTAAGGCACTCCGTGGTGGAGTATGGCCTCATTGGAGACCCCTGCACACCCAAGTCCCCTGACGTGAAACACTGGAACTTCACCTTGAGGCCTGAGCTCACCTTTCGTTCGGCCGGAGCCGAACCTGGGGAGCCGTGGGAGGAGTTCCTAGAAAGGGATTGCCAGCACGGTTTTCGCTTTGGGAGAACACGCAGCCTCGGCCCACAACGACAGTCCTGCCGTGCAGAGACGTCGGGCCGCTAGTGCTGTTCCAGGCAGCTGTGAAGCCAAGCGCAAGGCGCCTGCAAACGGGGAGAAAGCGTCCTCTCCCCTCCGCGTCCCACGTTCAAGCTGAATGACGCAGCATGTTTCTCGGAAGGCTCTGCCGAGCTATCTAGTACAAGGGAGAGAGTGCCTGCCTCTGCCGAGAAAGGTTTTGACGTGGGGATTGCTGGACAGGCGGAAGAGCGTTCCCCAGGCCGTGCAAAGTTGAGGCCTTGGTGATTCTGGATGGTCCCAAGGGTCCAGAATTGTCCCTGGGAAAGCTGTCCTTTTCCCTCTTTTTCCGGCTGGAAGTACACCTCTGGCATCCGACTGCCGTTCGGCGACGTCCTGGGGGAGACGCCCCGGTTTCACTTGGGACGCACACTGGTGTTTCTCAGAAGAGCCCAAATTCCTCCCTGCGGGTGGGTGGGGGCCTGGGCACACCAGCATGGAATGTAAGGCTGTTTAGAACTGCGTACCTTGAGGCCGTGTGAAGGCCGCACGAAGGAGAGCTTTCGAGCGAACAGGGCAGCGCTTCGCCATCACCGTTGCACATTCACGGAGCTTAGTCAAACGAACGCATTTACTTCCTGGGGCTCCAACACAGCCGAGGAGTTGGAAGGCATACAGTGAGGGCCCTTTGACAGTTGTTACAACGAACGTGAGTGCACAGTGTCTCGTGAAATACCTTCCACGGTTGAAGCATTCCGTTAACGCATGCCCCTCCGCTCCCTCTGGCGCTCCGAGGTGTTCCTAACGGGGGAAATCTGGACTTTTGCTCGAGGCCGGGGTGGGGCGGGGGGACTCACAATTCTTCTGCCGGCGAGCTCCAGAGCGCTCCTGCTGAAGCTCCCAGCAAGGAACTGAGAGCAGCAGGCCTCACACGAGTCAACTCAGACGTCTTCTGTCACGAGTCAACTCAGACTTCTTATGTGAGGCCTTCCGGCAGCAAAGAGAAGGTGCGCGCGAGGAGTGTGCTTCAGGCAGCTTAGGACCCGCCACTGTCTCGTCTACCACGGAGGGGAACCAGGTTTGGCCAGGGTCGCCCAGCTTCATACCTGAGCTCCTACAGGTATCCTCAGCGGTTTCTGATTACCTCAAGGAAACACAACGGGAGGAACAGGGCCCTTCCGTGGAGGCCCTTTTGGGCACAGGGACCTCTGCGTGGGATCTACTGGGTAAGTATGGCAGTACCTCAGGTAGGCCTCAGTGACCAAGGCTCTCCGGCTCACGCCTAGCTGTGTAAAGCAGTGTGGCAAACGTACGTACAGCTCCTCAGGCTGGGCCCACAGCCTAGCTTTCACTTCTGTGAGAGTGCTGTCCCGAGTCTCTTCCTGGAGCCAGTCGTCAGCGCGGTGTCTTTTGGCACTGCAGTTCTCTCTCAGTCAAGGAGGCCGTTCGACTGACTGGCAAAGGCAGTCCGCCCAGCGCTGCTTTCGCCAGTCTCTCTGACGACTGGGCCACTCAACCTGGGCAACCCAGAGAGGAGTACACTGCCCTAGCTATGAATGTGAAGAGCTGTCTCCAGGGGCCTGCTTACGCTAAGGTTCCTCAGAAGCCAGAGGCCGCCGTTCCGGCACGGAGAGAGGTCATCCTGCGAAACTGGTGAATGGGCTCCTACCCTGTGTGTCCCCAGGAGCGTCGCAGGGTTAAGGCACTCCGTGGTGGAGTATGGCCTCATTGGAGACCCCTGCACACCCAAGTCCCCTGACGTGAAACACTGGAACTTCACCTTGAGGCCTGAGCTCACCTTTCGTTCGGCCGGAGCCGAACCTGGGGAGCCGTGGGAGGAGTTCCTAGAAAGGGATTGCCAGCACGGTTTTCGCTTGGGGAGAACACGCAGCCTCGGCCCACAACGACAGTCCTGCCGTGCAGAGACGTCGGGCCGCTAGTGCTGTTCCAGGCAGCTGTGAAGCCAAGCGCAAGGCACCTGCAAACGGGGAGAAAGCGTCCTCTCCCCTCCGCGTCCCAGGTTCAAGCTGAATGACGCAGCATGTTTCTCGGAAGGCTCTGCCGAGCTATCTAGTACAAGGGAGAGAGTGCCTGCCTCTGCCGAGAAAGGTTTTGACGTGGGGATTGCTGGACAGGCGGAAGAGCGTTCCCCAGGCCGTGCAAAGTTGAGGCCTTGGTGATTCTGGATGGTCCCAAGGGTCCAGAATTGTCCCTGGGAAAGCTGTCCTTTTCCCTCTTTTTCCGGCTGGAAGTACACCTCTGGCATCCGACTGCCGTTCGGCGACGTCCTGGGGGAGACGCCCCGGTTTCACTTGGGACGCACACTGGTGTTTCTCAGAAGAGCCCAAATTCCTCCCTGCGGGTGGGTGGGGGCCTGGGCACACCAGCATGGAATGTAAGGCTGTTTAGAACTGCGTACCTTGAGGCCGTGTGAAGGCCGCACGAACGAGAGCTTTCGAGCGAACAGGGCAGCGCTTCGCCATCACCGTTGCACATTCACGGAGCTTAGTCAAACGAACGCATTTACTTCCTGGGGCTCCAACACAGCCGAGGAGTTGGAAGGCATACAGTGAGGGCCCTTTGACAGTTGTTACAACGAACGTGAGTGCACAGTGTCTCGTGAAATACCTTCCACGGTTGAAGCATTCCGTTAACGCATGCCCCTCCGCTCCCTCTGGCGCTCCGAGGTGTTCCTAACGGGGGAAATCTGGACTTTTGCTCGAGGCCGGGGTGGGGCGGGGGGACTCACAATTCTTCTGCCGGCGAGCTCCAGAGCGCTCCTGCTGAAGCTCCCAGCAAGGAACTGAGAGCAGCAGGCCTCACACGAGTCAACTCAGACGTCTTCTGTCACGAGTCAACTCAGACTTCTTATGTGAGGCCTTCCGGCAGCAAAGAGAAGGTGCGCGCGAGGAGTGTGCTTCAGGCAGCTTAGGACCCGCCACTGTCTCGTCTACCACGGAGGGGAACCAGGTTTGGCCAGGGTCGCCCAGCTTCATACCTGAGCTCCTACAGGTATCCTCAGCGGTTTCTGATTACCTCAAGGAAACACAACGGGAGGAACAGGGCCCTTCCGTGGAGGCCCTTTTGGGCACAGGGACCTCTGCGTGGGATCTACTGGGTAAGTATGGCAGTACCTCAGGTAGGCCTCAGTGACCAAGGCTCTCCGGCTCACGCCTAGCTGTGTAAAGCAGTGTGGCAAACGTACGTACAGCTCCTCAGGCTGGGCCCACAGCCTAGCTTTCACTTCTGTGAGAGTGCTGTCCCGAGTCTCTTCCTGGAGCCAGTCGTCAGCGCGGTGTCTTTTGGCACTGCAGTTCTCTCTCAGTCAAGGAGGCCGTTCGACTGACTGGCAAAGGGAGTCCGCCCAGCGCTGCTTTCGCCAGTCTCTCTGACGACTGGGCCACTCAACCTGGGCAACCCAGAGAGGAGTACACTGCCCTAGCTATGAATGTGAAGAGCTGTCTCCAGGGGCCTGCTTACGCTAAGGTTCCTCAGAAGCCAGAGGCCGCCGTTCCGGCACGGAGAGAGGTCATCCTGCGAAACTGGTGAATGGGCTCCTACCCTGTGTGTCCCCAGGAGCGTCGCAGGGTTAAGGCACTCCGTGGTGGAGTATGGCCTCATTGGAGACCCCTGCACACCCAAGTCCCCTGACGTGAAACACTGGAACTTCACCTTGAGGCCTGAGCTCACCTTTCGTTCGGCCGGAGCCGAACCTGGGGAGCCGTGGGAGGAGTTCCTAGAAAGGGATTGCCAGCACGGTTTTCGCTTGGGGAGAACACGCAGCCTCGGCCCACAACGACAGTCCTGCCGTGCAGAGACGTCGGGCCGCTAGTGCTGTTCCAGGCAGCTGTGAAGCCAAGCGCAAGGCACCTGCAAACGGGGAGAAAGCGTCCTCTCCCCTCCGCGTCCCAGGTTCAAGCTGAATGACGCAGCATGTTTCTCGGAAGGCTCTGCCGAGCTATCTAGTACAAGGGAGAGAGTGCCTGCCTCTGCCGAGAAAGGTTTTGACGTGGGGATTGCTGGACAGGCGGAAGAGCGTTCCCCAGGCCGTGCAAAGTTGAGGCCTTGGTGATTCTGGATGGTCCCAAGGGTCCAGAATTGTCCCTGGGAAAGCTGTCCTTTTCCCTCTTTTTCCGGCTGGAAGTACACCTCTGGCATCCGACTGCCGTTCGGCGACGTCCTGGGGGAGACGCCCCGGTTTCACTTGGGACGCACACTGGTGTTTCTCAGAAGAGCCCAAATTCCTCCCTGCGGGTGGGTGGGGGCCTGGGCACACCAGCATGGAATGTAAGGCTGTTTAGAACTGCGTACCTTGAGGCCGTGTGAAGGCCGCACGAAGGAGAGCTTTCGAGCGAACAGGGCAGCGCTTCGCCATCACCGTTGCACATTCACGGAGCTTAGTCAAACGAACGCATTTACTTCCTGGGGCTCCAACACAGCCGAGGAGTTGGAAGGCATACAGTGAGGGCCCTTTGACAGTTGTTACAACGAACGTGAGTGCACAGTGTCTCGTGAAATACCTTCCACGGTTGAAGCATTCCGTTAACGCATGCCCCTCCGCTCCCTCTGGCGCTCCGAGGTGTTCCTAACGGGGGAAATCTGGACTTTTGCTCGAGGCCGGGGTGGGGCGGGGGGACTCACAATTCTTCTGCCGGCGAGCTCCAGAGCGCTCCTGCTGAAGCTCCCAGCAAGGAACTGAGAGCAGCAGGCCTCACACGAGTCAACTCAGACGTCTTCTGTCACGAGTCAACTCAGACTTCTTATGTGAGGCCTTCCGGCAGCAAAGAGAAGGTGCGCGCGAGGAGTGTGCTTCAGGCAGCTTAGGACCCGCCACTGTCTCGTCTACCACGGAGGGGAACCAGGTTTGGCCAGGGTCGCCCAGCTTCATACCTGAGCTCCTACAGGTATCCTCAGCGGTTTCTGATTACCTCAAGGAAACACAACGGGAGGAACAGGGCCCTTCCGTGGAGGCCCTTTTGGGCACAGGGACCTCTGCGTGGGATCTACTGGGTAAGTATGGCAGTACCTCAGGTAGGCCTCAGTGACCAAGGCTCTCCGGCTCACGCCTAGCTGTGTAAAGCAGTGTGGCAAACGTACGTACAGCTCCTCAGGCTGGGCCCACAGCCTAGCTTTCACTTCTGTGAGAGTGCTGTCCCGAGTCTCTTCCTGGAGCCAGTCGTCAGCGCGGTGTCTTTTGGCACTGCAGTTCTCTCTCAGTCAAGGAGGCCGTTCGACTGACTGGCAAAGGCAGTCCGCCCAGCGCTGCTTTCGCCAGTCTCTCTGACGACTGGGCCACTCAACCTGGGCAACCCAGAGAGGAGTACACTGCCCTAGCTATGAATGTGAAGAGCTGTCTCCAGGGGCCTGCTTACGCTAAGGTTCCTCAGAAGCCAGAGGCCGCCGTTCCGGCACGGAGAGAGGTCATCCTGCGAAACTGGTGAATGGGCTCCTACCCTGTGTGTCCCCAGGAGCGTCGCAGGGTTAAGGCACTCCGTGGTGGAGTATGGCCTCATTGGAGACCCCTGCACACCCAAGTCCCCTGACGTGAAACACTGGAACTTCACCTTGAGGCCTGAGCTCACCTTTCGTTCGGCCGGAGCCGAACCTGGGGAGCCGTGGGAGGAGTTCCTAGAAAGGGATTGCCAGCACGGTTTTCGCTTGGGGAGAACACGCAGCCTCGGCCCACAACGACAGTCCTGCCGTGCAGAGACGTCGGGCCGCTAGTGCTGTTCCAGGCAGCTGTGAAGCCAAGCGCAAGGCACCTGCAAACGGGGAGAAAGCGTCCTCTCCCCTCCGCGTCCCAGGTTCAAGCTGAATGACGCAGCATGTTTCTCGGAAGGCTCTGCCGAGCTATCTAGTACAAGGGAGAGAGTGCCTGCCTCTGCCGAGAAAGGTTTTGACGTGGGGATTGCTGGACAGGCGGAAGAGCGTTCCCCAGGCCGTGCAAAGTTGAGGCCTTGGTGATTCTGGATGGTCCCAAGGGTCCAGAATTGTCCCTGGGAAAGCTGTCCTTTTCCCTCTTTTTCCGGCTGGAAGTACACCTCTGGCATCCGACTGCCGTTCGGCGACGTCCTGGGGGAGACGCCCCGGTTTCACTTGGGACGCACACTGGTGTTTCTCAGAAGAGCCCAAATTCCTCCCTGCGGGTGGGTGGGGGCCTGGGCACACCAGCATGGAATGTAAGGCTGTTTAGAACTGCGTACCTTGAGGCCGTGTGAAGGCCGCACGAACGAGAGCTTTCGAGCGAACAGGGCAGCGCTTCGCCATCACCGTTGCACATTCACGGAGCTTAGTCAAACGAACGCATTTACTTCCTGGGGCTCCAACACAGCCGAGGAGTTGGAAGGCATACAGTGAGGGCCCTTTGACAGTTGTTACAACGAACGTGAGTGCACAGTGTCTCGTGAAATACCTTCCACGGTTGAAGCATTCCGTTAACGCATGCCCCTCCGCTCCCTCTGGCGCTCCGAGGTGTTCCTAACGGGGGAAATCTGGACTTTTGCTCGAGGCCGGGGTGGGGCGGGGGGACTCACAATTCTTCTGCCGGCGAGCTCCAGAGCGCTCCTGCTGAAGCTCCCAGCAAGGAACTGAGAGCAGCAGGCCTCACACGAGTCAACTCAGACGTCTTCTGTCACGAGTCAACTCAGACTTCTTATGTGAGGCCTTCCGGCAGCAAAGAGAAGGTGCGCGCGAGGAGTGTGCTTCAGGCAGCTTAGGACCCGCCACTGTCTCGTCTACCACGGAGGGGAACCAGGTTTGGCCAGGGTCGCCCAGCTTCATAGCTGAGCTCCTACAGGTATCCTCAGCGGTTTCTGATTACCTCAAGGAAACACAACGGGAGGAACAGGGCCCTTCCGTGGAGGCCCTTTTGGGCACAGGGACCTCTGCGTGGGATCTACTGGGTAAGTATGGCAGTACCTCAGGTAGGCCTCAGTGACCAAGGCTCTCCGGCTCACGCCTAGCTGTGTAAAGCAGTGTGGCAAACGTACGTACAGCTCCTCAGGCTGGGCCCACAGCCTAGCTTTCACTTCTGTGAGAGTGCTGTCCCGAGTCTCTTCCTGGAGCCAGTCGTCAGCGCGGTGTCTTTTGGCACTGCAGTTCTCTCTCAGTCAAGGAGGCCGTTCGACTGACTGGCAAAGGGAGTCCGCCCAGCGCTGCTTTCGCCAGTCTCTCTGACGACTGGGCCACTCAACCTGGGCAACCCAGAGAGGAGTACACTGCCCTAGCTATGAATGTGAAGAGCTGTCTCCAGGGGCCTGCTTACGCTAAGGTTCCTCAGAAGCCAGAGGCCGCCGTTCCGGCACGGAGAGAGGTCATCCTGCGAAACTGGTGAATGGGCTCCTACCCTGTGTGTCCCCAGGAGCGTCGCAGGGTTAAGGCACTCCGTGGTGGAGTATGGCCTCATTGGAGACCCCTGCACACCCAAGTCCCCTGACGTGAAACACTGGAACTTCACCTTGAGGCCTGAGCTCACCTTTCGTTCGGCCGGAGCCGAACCTGGGGAGCCGTGGGAGGAGTTCCTAGAAAGGGATTGCCAGCACGGTTTTCGCTTGGGGAGAACACGCAGCCTCGGCCCACAACGACAGTCCTGCCGTGCAGAGACGTCGGGCCGCTAGTGCTGTTCCAGGCAGCTGTGAAGCCAAGCGCAAGGCACCTGCAAACGGGGAGAAAGCGTCCTCTCCCCTCCGCGTCCCAGGTTCAAGCTGAATGACGCAGCATGTTTCTCGGAAGGCTCTGCCGAGCTATCTAGTACAAGGGAGAGAGTGCCTGCCTCTGCCGAGAAAGGTTTTGACGTGGGGATTGCTGGACAGGCGGAAGAGCGTTCCCCAGGCCGTGCAAAGTTGAGGCCTTGGTGATTCTGGATGGTCCCAAGGGTCCAGAATTGTCCCTGGGAAAGCTGTCCTTTTCCCTCTTTTTCCGGCTGGAAGTACACCTCTGGCATCCGACTGCCGTTCGGCGACGTCCTGGGGGAGACGCCCCGGTTTCACTTGGGACGCACACTGGTGTTTCTCAGAAGAGCCCAAATTCCTCCCTGCGGGTGGGTGGGCCCTGGGCACACCAGCATGGAATGTAAGGCTGTTAAGAACTACGTACCTTGAGGCCGTGTGAAGGCCGCACGAACGAGAGCTTTCGAGCGAACAGGGCAGCGCTTCGCCATCACCGTTGCTCATTCACGGAGCTTAGTCAAACGAACGCATTTACTTCCTGGGGCTCCAACACAGCCGAGGAGTTGGAAGGCATACAGTGAGGGCCCTTTGACAGTTGTTACAACGAACGTGAGTGCACAGTGTCTCGTGAAATACCTTCCACGGTTGAAGCATTCCGTTAACGCATGCCCCTCCGCTCCCTCTGGCGCTCCGAGGTGTTCCTAACGGGGGAAATCTGGACTTTTGCTCGAGGCCGGGGTGGGGCGGGGGGACTCACAATTCTTCTGCCGGCGAGCTCCAGAGCGCTCCTGCTGAAGCTCCCAGCAAGGAACTGAGAGCAGCAGGCCTCACACGAGTCAACTCAGACGTCTTCTGTCACGAGTCAACTCAGACTTCTTATGTGAGGCCTTCCGGCAGCAAAGAGAAGGTGCGCGCGAGGAGTGTGCTTCAGGCAGCTTAGGACCCGCCACTGTCTCGTCTACCACGGAGGGGAACCAGGTTTGGCCAGGGTCGCCCAGCTTCATACCTGAGCTCCTACAGGTATCCTCAGCGGTTTCTGATTACCTCAAGGAAACACAACGGGAGGAACAGGGCCCTTCCGTGGAGGCCCTTTTGGGCACAGGGACCTCTGCGTGGGATCTACTGGGTAAGTATGGCAGTACCTCAGGTAGGCCTCAGTGACCAAGGCTCTCCGGCTCACGCCTAGCTGTGTAAAGCAGTGTGGCAAACGTACGTACAGCTCCTCAGGCTGGGCCCACAGCCTAGCTTTCACTTCTGTGAGAGTGCTGTCCCGAGTCTCTTCCTGGAGCCAGTCGTCAGCGCGGTGTCTTTTGGCACTGCAGTTCTCTCTCAGTCAAGGAGGCCGTTCGACTGACTGGCAAAGGGAGTCCGCCCAGCGCTGCTTTCGCCAGTCTCTCTGACGACTGGGCCACTCAACCTGGGCAACCCAGAGAGGAGTACACTGCCCTAGCTATGAATGTGAAGAGCTGTCTCCAGGGGCCTGCTTACGCTAAGGTTCCTCAGAAGCCAGAGGCCGCCGTTCCGGCACGGAGAGAGGTCATCCTGCGAAACTGGTGAATGGGCTCCTACCCTGTGTGTCCCCAGGAGCGTCGCAGGGTTAAGGCACTCCGTGGTGGAGTATGGCCTCATTGGAGACCCCTGCACACCCAAGTCCCCTGACGTGAAACACTGGAACTTCACCTTGAGGCCTGAGCTCACCTTTCGTTCGGCCGGAGCCGAACCTGGGGAGCCGTGGGAGGAGTTCCTAGAAAGGGATTGCCAGCACGGTTTTCGCTTTGGGAGAACACGCAGCCTCGGCCCACAACGACAGTCCTGCCGTGCAGAGACGTCGGGCCGCTAGTGCTGTTCCAGGCAGCTGTGAAGCCAAGCGCAAGGCACCTGCAAACGGGGAGAAAGCGTCCTCTCCCCTCCGCGTCCCAGGTTCAAGCTGAATGACGCAGCATGTTTCTCGGAAGGCTCTGCCGAGCTATCTAGTACAAGGGAGAGAGTGCCTGCCTCTGCCGAGAAAGGTTTTGACGTGGGGATTGCTGGACAGGCGGAAGAGCGTTCCCCAGGCCGTGCAAAGTTGAGGCCTTGGTGATTCTGGATGGTCCCAAGGGTCCAGAATTGTCCCTGGGAAAGCTGTCCTTTTCCCTCTTTTTCCGGCTGGAAGTACACCTCTGGCATCCGACTGCCGTTCGGCGACGTCCTGGGGGAGACGCCCCGGTTTCACTTGGGACGCACACTGGTGTTTCTCAGAAGAGCCCAAATTCCTCCCTGCGGGTGGGTGGGCCCTGGGCACACCAGCATGGAATGTAAGGCTGTTAAGAACTGCGTACCTTGAGGCCGTGTGAAGGCCGCACGAACGAGAGCTTTCGAGCGAACAGGGCAGCGCTTCGCCATCACCGTTGCTCATTCACGGAGCTTAGTCAAACGAACGCATTTACTTCCTGGGGCTCCAACACAGCCGAGGAGTTGGAAGGCATACAGTGAGGGCCCTTTGACAGTTGTTACAACGAACGTGAGTGCACAGTGTCTCGTGAAATACCTTCCACGGTTGAAGCATTCCGTTAACGCATGCCCCTCCGCTCCCTCTGGCGCTCCGAGGTGTTCCTAACGGGGGAAATCTGGACTTTTGCTCGAGGCCGGGGTGGGGCTGGGGGACTCACAATTCTTCTGCCGGCGAGCTCCAGAGCGCTCCTGCTGAAGCTCCCAGCAAGGAACTGAGAGCAGCAGGCCTCACACGAGTCAACTCAGACGTCTTCTGTCACGAGTCAACTCAGACTTCTTATGTGAGGCCTTCCGGCAGCAAAGAGAAGGTGCGCGCGAGGAGTGTGCTTCAGGCAGCTTAGGACCCGCCACTGTCTCGTCTACCACGGAGGGGAACCAGGTTTGGCCAGGGTCGCCCAGCTTCATACCTGAGCTCCTACAGGTATCCTCAGCGGTTTCTGATTACCTCAAGGAAACACAACGGGAGGAACAGGGCCCTTCCGTGGAGGCCCTTTTGGGCACAGGGACCTCTGCGTGGGATCTACTGGGTAAGTATGGCAGTACCTCAGGTAGGCCTCAGTGACCAAGGCTCTCCGGCTCACGCCTAGCTGTGTAAAGCAGTGTGGCAAACGTACGTACAGCTCCTCAGGCTGGGCCCACAGCCTAGCTTTCACTTCTGTGAGAGTGCTGTCCCGAGTCTCTTCCTGGAGCCAGTCGTCAGCGCGGTGTCTTTTGGCACTGCAGTTCTCTCTCAGTCAAGGAGGCCGTTCGACTGACTGGCAAAGGGAGTCCGCCCAGCGCTGCTTTCGCCAGTCTCTCTGACGACTGGGCCACTCAACCTGGGCAACCCAGAGAGGAGTACACTGCCCTAGCTATGAATGTGAAGAGCTGTCTCCAGGGGCCTGCTTACGCTAAGGTTCCTCAGAAGCCAGAGGCCGCCGTTCCGGCACGGAGAGAGGTCATCCTGCGAAACTGGTGAATGGGCTCCTACCCTGTGTGTCCCCAGGAGCGTCGCAGGGTTAAGGCACTCCGTGGTGGAGTATGGCCTCATTGGAGACCCCTGCACACCCAAGTCCCCTGACGTGAAACACTGGAACTTCACCTTGAGGCCTGAGCTCACCTTTCGTTCGGCCGGAGCCGAACCTGGGGAGCCGTGGGAGGAGTTCCTAGAAAGGGATTGCCAGCACGGTTTTCGCTTGGGGAGAACACGCAGCCTCGGCCCACAACGACAGTCCTGCCGTGCAGAGACGTCGGGCCGCTAGTGCTGTTCCAGGCAGCTGTGAAGCCAAGCGCAAGGCACCTGCAAACGGGGAGAAAGCGTCCTCTCCCCTCCGCGTCCCAGGTTCAAGCTGAATGACGCAGCATGTTTCTCGGAAGGCTCTGCCGAGCTATCTAGTACAAGGGAGAGAGTGCCTGCCTCTGCCGAGAAAGGTTTTGACGTGGGGATTGCTGGACAGGCGGAAGAGCGTTCCCCAGGCCGTGCAAAGTTGAGGCCTTGGTGATTCTGGATGGTCCCAAGGGTCCAGAATTGTCCCTGGGAAAGCTGTCCTTTTCCCTCTTTTTCCGGCTGGAAGTACACCTCTGGCATCCGACTGCCGTTCGGCGACGTCCTGGGGGAGACGCCCCGGTTTCACTTGGGACGCACACTGGTGTTTCTCAGAAGAGCCCAAATTCCTCCCTGCGGGTGGGTGGGCCCTGGGCACACCAGCATGGAATGTAAGGCTGTTAAGAACTGCGTACCTTGAGGCCGTGTGAAGGCCGCACGAACGAGAGCTTTCGAGCGAACAGGGCAGCGCTTCGCCATCACCGTTGCTCATTCACGGAGCTTAGTCAAACGAACGCATTTACTTCCTGGGGCTCCAACACAGCCGAGGAGTTGGAAGGCATACAGTGAGGGCCCTTTGACAGTTGTTACAACGAACGTGAGTGCACAGTGTCTCGTGAAATACCTTCCACGGTTGAAGCATTCCGTTAACGCATGCCCCTCCGCTCCCTCTGGCGCTCCGAGGTGTTCCTAACGGGGGAAATCTGGACTTTTGCTCGAGGCCGGGGTGGGGCTGGGGGACTCACAATTCTTCTGCCGGCGAGCTCCAGAGCGCTCCTGCTGAAGCTCCCAGCAAGGAACTGAGAGCAGCAGGCCTCACACGAGTCAACTCAGACGTCTTCTGTCACGAGTCAACTCAGACTTCTTATGTGAGGCCTTCCGGCAGCAAAGAGAAGGTGCGCGCGAGGAGTGTGCTTCAGGCAGCTTAGGACCCGCCACTGTCTCGTCTACCACGGAGGGGAACCAGGTTTGGCCAGGGTCGCCCAGCTTCATACCTGAGCTCCTACAGGTATCCTCAGCGGTTTCTGATTACCTCAAGGAAACACAACGGGAGGAACAGGGCCCTTCCGTGGAGGCCCTTTTGGGCACAGGGACCTCTGCGTGGGATCTACTGGGTAAGTATGGCAGTACCTCAGGTAGGCCTCAGTGACCAAGGCTCTCCGGCTCACGCCTAGCTGTGTAAAGCAGTGTGGCAAACGTACGTACAGCTCCTCAGGCTGGGCCCACAGCCTAGCTTTCACTTCTGTGAGAGTGCTGTCCCGAGTCTCTTCCTGGAGCCAGTCGTCAGCGCGGTGTCTTTTGGCACTGCAGTTCTCTCTCAGTCAAGGAGGCCGTTCGACTGACTGGCAAAGGGAGTCCGCCCAGCGCTGCTTTCGCCAGTCTCTCTGACGACTGGGCCACTCAACCTGGGCAACCCAGAGAGGAGTACACTGCCCTAGCTATGAATGTGAAGAGCTGTCTCCAGGGGCCTGCTTACGCTAAGGTTCCTCAGAAGCCAGAGGCCGCCGTTCCGGCACGGAGAGAGGTCATCCTGCGAAACTGGTGAATGGGCTCCTACCCTGTGTGTCCCCAGGAGCGTCGCAGGGTTAAGGCACTCCGTGGTGGAGTATGGCCTCATTGGAGACCCCTGCACACCCAAGTTCCCTGACGTGAAACACTGGAACTTCACCTTGAGGCCTGAGCTCACCTTTCGTTCGGCCGGAGCCGAACCTGGGGAGCCGTGGGAGGAGTTCCTAGAAAGGGATTGCCAGCACGGTTTTCGCTTGGGGAGAACACGCAGCCTCGGCCCACAACGACAGTCCTGCCGTGCAGAGACGTCGGGCCGCTAGTGCTGTTCCAGGCAGCTGTGAAGCCAAGCGCAAGGCACCTGCAAACGGGGAGAAAGCGTCCTCTCCCCTCCGCGTCCCAGGTTCAAGCTGAATGACGCAGCATGTTTCTCGGAAGGCTCTGCCGAGCTATCTAGTACAAGGGAGAGAGTGCCTGCCTCTGCCGAGAAAGGTTTTGACGTGGGGATTGCTGGACAGGCGGAAGAGCGTTCCCCAGGCCGTGCAAAGTTGAGGCCTTGGTGATTCTGGATGGTCCCAAGGGTCCAGAATTGTCCCTGGGAAAGCTGTCCTTTTCCCTCTTTTTCCGGCTGGAAGTACACCTCTGGCATCCGACTGCCGTTCGGCGACGTCCTGGGGGAGACGCCCCGGTTTCACTTGGGACGCACACTGGTGTTTCTCAGAAGAGCCCAAATTCCTCCCTGCGGGTGGGTGGGCCCTGGGCACACCAGCATGGAATGTAAGGCTGTTAAGAACTGCGTACCTTGAGGCCGTGTGAAGGCCGCACGAACGAGAGCTTTCGAGCGAACAGGGCAGCGCTTCGCCATCACCGTTGCTCATTCACGGAGCTTAGTCAAACGAACGCATTTACTTCCTGGGGCTCCAACACAGCCGAGGAGTTGGAAGGCATACAGTGAGGGCCCTTTGACAGTTGTTACAACGAACGTGAGTGCACAGTGTCTCGTGAAATACCTTCCACGGTTGAAGCATTCCGTTAACGCATGCCCCTCCGCTCCCTCTGGCGCTCCGAGGTGTTCCTAACGGGGGAAATCTGGACTTTTGCTCGAGGCCGGGGTGGGGCGGGGGGACTCACAATTCTTCTGCCGGCGAGCTCCAGAGCGCTCCTGCTGAAGCTCCCAGCAAGGAACTGAGAGCAGCAGGCCTCACACGAGTCAACTCAGACGTCTTCTGTCACGAGTCAACTCAGACTTCTTATGTGAGGCCTTCCGGCAGCAAAGAGAAGGTGCGCGCGAGGAGTGTGCTTCAGGCAGCTTAGGACCCGCCACTGTCTCGTCTACCACGGAGGGGAACCAGGTTTGGCCAGGGTCGCCCAGCTTCATACCTGAGCTCCTACAGGTATCCTCAGCGGTTTCTGATTACCTCAAGGAAACACAACGGGAGGAACAGGGCCCTTCCGTGGAGGCCCTTTTGGGCACAGGGACCTCTGCGTGGGATCTACTGGGTAAGTATGGCAGTACCTCAGGTAGGCCTCAGTGACCAAGGCTCTCCGGCTCACGCCTAGCTGTGTAAAGCAGTGTGGCAAACGTACGTACAGCTCCTCAGGCTGGGCCCACAGCCTAGCTTTCACTTCTGTGAGAGTGCTGTCCCGAGTCTCTTCCTGGAGCCAGTCGTCAGCGCGGTGTCTTTTGGCACTGCAGTTCTCTCTCAGTCAAGGAGGCCGTTCGACTGACTGGCAAAGGGAGTCCGCCCAGTGCTGCTTTCGCCAGTCTCTCTGACGACTGGGCCACTCAACCTGGGCAACCCAGAGAGGAGTACACTGCCCTAGCTATGAATGTGAAGAGCTGTCTCCAGGGGCCTGCTTACGCTAAGGTTCCTCAGAAGCCAGAGGCCGCCGTTCCGGCACGGAGAGAGGTCATCCTGCGAAACTGGTGAATGGGCTCCTACCCTGTGTGTCCCCAGGAGCGTCGCAGGGTTAAGGCACTCCGTGGTGGAGTATGGCCTCATTGGAGACCCCTGCACACCCAAGTCCCCTGACGTGAAACACTGGAACTTCACCTTGAGGCCTGAGCTCACCTTTCGTTCGGCCGGAGCCGAACCTGGGGAGCCGTGGGAGGAGTTCCTAGAAAGGGATTGCCAGCACGGTTTTCGCTTGGGGAGAACACGCAGCCTCGGCCCACAACGACAGTCCTGCCGTGCAGAGACGTCGGGCCGCTAGTGCTGTTCCAGGCAGCTGTGAAGCCAAGCGCAAGGCGCCTGCAAACGGGGAGAAAGCGTCCTCTCCCCTCCGCGTCCCACGTTCAAGCTGAATGACGCAGCATGTTTCTCGGAAGGCTCTGCCGAGCTATCTAGTACAAGGGAGAGAGTGCCTGCCTCTGCCGAGAAAGGTTTTGACGTGGGGATTGCTGGACAGGCGGAAGAGCGTTCCCCAGGCCGTGCAAAGTTGAGGCCTTGGTGATTCTGGATGGTCCCAAGGGTCCAGAATTGTCCCTGGGAAAGCTGTCCTTTTCCCTCTTTTTCCGGCTGGAAGTACACCTCTGGCATCCGACTGCCGTTCGGCGACGTCCTGGGGGAGACGCCCCGGTTTCACTTGGGACGCACACTGGTGTTTCTCAGAAGAGCCCAAATTCCTCCCTGCGGGTGGGTGGGGGCCTGGGCACACCAGCATGGAATGTAAGGCTGTTTAGAACTGCGTACCTTGAGGCCGTGTGAAGGCCGCACGAAGGAGAGCTTTCGAGCGAACAGGGCAGCGCTTCGCCATCACCGTTGCACATTCACGGAGCTTAGTCAAACGAACGCATTTACTTCCTGGGGCTCCAACACAGCCGAGGAGTTGGAAGGCATACAGTGAGGGCCCTTTGACAGTTGTTACAACGAACGTGAGTGCACAGTGTCTCGTGAAATACCTTCCACGGTTGAAGCATTCCGTTAACGCATGCCCCTCCGCTCCCTCTGGCGCTCCGAGGTGTTCCTAACGGGGGAAATCTGGACTTTTGCTCGAGGCCGGGGTGGGGCGGGGGGACTCACAATTCTTCTGCCGGCGAGCTCCAGAGCGCTCCTGCTGAAGCTCCCAGCAAGGAACTGAGAGCAGCAGGCCTCACACGAGTCAACTCAGACGTCTTCTGTCACGAGTCAACTCAGACTTCTTATGTGAGGCCTTCCGGCAGCAAAGAGAAGGTGCGCGCGAGGAGTGTGCTTCAGGCAGCTTAGGACCCGCCACTGTCTCGTCTACCACGGAGGGGAACCAGGTTTGGCCAGGGTCGCCCAGCTTCATACCTGAGCTCCTACAGGTATCCTCAGCGGTTTCTGATTACCTCAAGGAAACACAACGGGAGGAACAGGGCCCTTCCGTGGAGGCCCTTTTGGGCACAGGGACCTCTGCGTGGGATCTACTGGGTAAGTATGGCAGTACCTCAGGTAGGCCTCAGTGACCAAGGCTCTCCGGCTCACGCCTAGCTGTGTAAAGCAGTGTGGCAAACGTACGTACAGCTCCTCAGGCTGGGCCCACAGCCTAGCTTTCACTTCTGTGAGAGTGCTGTCCCGAGTCTCTTCCTGGAGCCAGTCGTCAGCGCGGTGTCTTTTGGCACTGCAGTTCTCTCTCAGTCAAGGAGGCCGTTCGACTGACTGGCAAAGGCAGTCCGCCCAGCGCTGCTTTCGCCAGTCTCTCTGACGACTGGGCCACTCAACCTGGGCAACCCAGAGAGGAGTACACTGCCCTAGCTATGAATGTGAAGAGCTGTCTCCAGGGGCCTGCTTACGCTAAGGTTCCTCAGAAGCCAGAGGCCGCCGTTCCGGCACGGAGAGAGGTCATCCTGCGAAACTGGTGAATGGGCTCCTACCCTGTGTGTCCCCAGGAGCGTCGCAGGGTTAAGGCACTCCGTGGTGGAGTATGGCCTCATTGGAGACCCCTGCACACCCAAGTCCCCTGACGTGAAACACTGGAACTTCACCTTGAGGCCTGAGCTCACCTTTCGTTCGGCCGGAGCCGAACCTGGGGAGCCGTGGGAGGAGTTCCTAGAAAGGGATTGCCAGCACGGTTTTCGCTTGGGGAGAACACGCAGCCTCGGCCCACAACGACAGTCCTGCCGTGCAGAGACGTCGGGCCGCTAGTGCTGTTCCAGGCAGCTGTGAAGCCAAGCGCAAGGCACCTGCAAACGGGGAGAAAGCGTCCTCTCCCCTCCGCGTCCCAGGTTCAAGCTGAATGACGCAGCATGTTTCTCGGAAGGCTCTGCCGAGCTATCTAGTACAAGGGAGAGAGTGCCTGCCTCTGCCGAGAAAGGTTTTGACGTGGGGATTGCTGGACAGGCGGAAGAGCGTTCCCCAGGCCGTGCAAAGTTGAGGCCTTGGTGATTCTGGATGGTCCCAAGGGTCCAGAATTGTCCCTGGGAAAGCTGTCCTTTTCCCTCTTTTTCCGGCTGGAAGTACACCTCTGGCATCCGACTGCCGTTCGGCGACGTCCTGGGGGAGACGCCCCGGTTTCACTTGGGACGCACACTGGTGTTTCTCAGAAGAGCCCAAATTCCTCCCTGCGGGTGGGTGGGGGCCTGGGCACACCAGCATGGAATGTAAGGCTGTTTAGAACTGCGTACCTTGAGGCCGTGTGAAGGCCGCACGAACGAGAGCTTTCGAGCGAACAGGGCAGCGCTTCGCCATCACCGTTGCACATTCACGGAGCTTAGTCAAACGAACGCATTTACTTCCTGGGGCTCCAACACAGCCGAGGAGTTGGAAGGCATACAGTGAGGGCCCTTTGACAGTTGTTACAACGAACGTGAGTGCACAGTGTCTCGTGAAATACCTTCCACGGTTGAAGCATTCCGTTAACGCATGCCCCTCCGCTCCCTCTGGCGCTCCGAGGTGTTCCTAACGGGGGAAATCTGGACTTTTGCTCGAGGCCGGGGTGGGGCGGGGGGACTCACAATTCTTCTGCCGGCGAGCTCCAGAGCGCTCCTGCTGAAGCTCCCAGCAAGGAACTGAGAGCAGCAGGCCTCACACGAGTCAACTCAGACGTCTTCTGTCACGAGTCAACTCAGACTTCTTATGTGAGGCCTTCCGGCAGCAAAGAGAAGGTGCGCGCGAGGAGTGTGCTTCAGGCAGCTTAGGACCCGCCACTGTCTCGTCTACCACGGAGGGGAACCAGGTTTGGCCAGGGTCGCCCAGCTTCATACCTGAGCTCCTACAGGTATCCTCAGCGGTTTCTGATTACCTCAAGGAAACACAACGGGAGGAACAGGGCCCTTCCGTGGAGGCCCTTTTGGGCACAGGGACCTCTGCGTGGGATCTACTGGGTAAGTATGGCAGTACCTCAGGTAGGCCTCAGTGACCAAGGCTCTCCGGCTCACGCCTAGCTGTGTAAAGCAGTGTGGCAAACGTACGTACAGCTCCTCAGGCTGGGCCCACAGCCTAGCTTTCACTTCTGTGAGAGTGCTGTCCCGAGTCTCTTCCTGGAGCCAGTCGTCAGCGCGGTGTCTTTTGGCACTGCAGTTCTCTCTCAGTCAAGGAGGCCGTTCGACTGACTGGCAAAGGGAGTCCGCCCAGCGCTGCTTTCGCCAGTCTCTCTGACGACTGGGCCACTCAACCTGGGCAACCCAGAGAGGAGTACACTGCCCTAGCTATGAATGTGAAGAGCTGTCTCCAGGGGCCTGCTTACGCTAAGGTTCCTCAGAAGCCAGAGGCCGCCGTTCCGGCACGGAGAGAGGTCATCCTGCGAAACTGGTGAATGGGCTCCTACCCTGTGTGTCCCCAGGAGCGTCGCAGGGTTAAGGCACTCCGTGGTGGAGTATGGCCTCATTGGAGACCCCTGCACACCCAAGTCCCCTGACGTGAAACACTGGAACTTCACCTTGAGGCCTGAGCTCACCTTTCGTTCGGCCGGAGCCGAACCTGGGGAGCCGTGGGAGGAGTTCCTAGAAAGGGATTGCCAGCACGGTTTTCGCTTGGGGAGAACACGCAGCCTCGGCCCACAACGACAGTCCTGCCGTGCAGAGACGTCGGGCCGCTAGTGCTGTTCCAGGCAGCTGTGAAGCCAAGCGCAAGGCACCTGCAAACGGGGAGAAAGCGTCCTCTCCCCTCCGCGTCCCAGGTTCAAGCTGAATGACGCAGCATGTTTCTCGGAAGGCTCTGCCGAGCTATCTAGTACAAGGGAGAGAGTGCCTGCCTCTGCCGAGAAAGGTTTTGACGTGGGGATTGCTGGACAGGCGGAAGAGCGTTCCCCAGGCCGTGCAAAGTTGAGGCCTTGGTGATTCTGGATGGTCCCAAGGGTCCAGAATTGTCCCTGGGAAAGCTGTCCTTTTCCCTCTTTTTCCGGCTGGAAGTACACCTCTGGCATCCGACTGCCGTTCGGCGACGTCCTGGGGGAGACGCCCCGGTTTCACTTGGGACGCACACTGGTGTTTCTCAGAAGAGCCCAAATTCCTCCCTGCGGGTGGGTGGGCCCTGGGCACACCAGCATGGAATGTAAGGCTGTTAAGAACTGCGTACCTTGAGGCCGTGTGAAGGCCGCACGAACGAGAGCTTTCGAGCGAACAGGGCAGCGCTTCGCCATCACCGTTGCTCATTCACGGAGCTTAGTCAAACGAACGCATTTACTTCCTGGGGCTCCAACACAGCCGAGGAGTTGGAAGGCATACAGTGAGGGCCCTTTGACAGTTGTTACAACGAACGTGAGTGCACAGTGTCTCGTGAAATACCTTCCACGGTTGAAGCATTCCGTTAACGCATGCCCCTCCGCTCCCTCTGGCGCTCCGAGGTGTTCCTAACGGGGGAAATCTGGACTTTTGCTCGAGGCCGGGGTGGGGCTGGGGGACTCACAATTCTTCTGCCGGCGAGCTCCAGAGCGCTCCTGCTGAAGCTCCCAGCAAGGAACTGAGAGCAGCAGGCCTCACACGAGTCAACTCAGACGTCTTCTGTCACGAGTCAACTCAGACTTCTTATGTGAGGCCTTCCGGCAGCAAAGAGAAGGTGCGCGCGAGGAGTGTGCTTCAGGCAGCTTAGGACCCGCCACTGTCTCGTCTACCACGGAGGGGAACCAGGTTTGGCCAGGGTCGCCCAGCTTCATACCTGAGCTCCTACAGGTATCCTCAGCGGTTTCTGATTACCTCAAGGAAACACAACGGGAGGAACAGGGCCCTTCCGTGGAGGCCCTTTTGGGCACAGGGACCTCTGCGTGGGATCTACTGGGTAAGTATGGCAGTACCTCAGGTAGGCCTCAGTGACCAAGGCTCTCCGGCTCACGCCTAGCTGTGTAAAGCAGTGTGGCAAACGTACGTACAGCTCCTCAGGCTGGGCCCACAGCCTAGCTTTCACTTCTGTGAGAGTGCTGTCCCGAGTCTCTTCCTGGAGCCAGTCGTCAGCGCGGTGTCTTTTGGCACTGCAGTTCTCTCTCAGTCAAGGAGGCCGTTCGACTGACTGGCAAAGGGAGTCCGCCCAGCGCTGCTTTCGCCAGTCTCTCTGACGACTGGGCCACTCAACCTGGGCAACCCAGAGAGGAGTACACTGCCCTAGCTATGAATGTGAAGAGCTGTCTCCAGGGGCCTGCTTACGCTAAGGTTCCTCAGAAGCCAGAGGCCGCCGTTCCGGCACGGAGAGAGGTCATCCTGCGAAACTGGTGAATGGGCTCCTACCCTGTGTGTCCCCAGGAGCGTCGCAGGGTTAAGGCACTCCGTGGTGGAGTATGGCCTCATTGGAGACCCCTGCACACCCAAGTTCCCTGACGTGAAACACTGGAACTTCACCTTGAGGCCTGAGCTCACCTTTCGTTCGGCCGGAGCCGAACCTGGGGAGCCGTGGGAGGAGTTCCTAGAAAGGGATTGCCAGCACGGTTTTCGCTTGGGGAGAACACGCAGCCTCGGCCCACAACGACAGTCCTGCCGTGCAGAGACGTCGGGCCGCTAGTGCTGTTCCAGGCAGCTGTGAAGCCAAGCGCAAGGCACCTGCAAACGGGGAGAAAGCGTCCTCTCCCCTCCGCGTCCCAGGTTCAAGCTGAATGACGCAGCATGTTTCTCGGAAGGCTCTGCCGAGCTATCTAGTACAAGGGAGAGAGTGCCTGCCTCTGCCGAGAAAGGTTTTGACGTGGGGATTGCTGGACAGGCGGAAGAGCGTTCCCCAGGCCGTGCAAAGTTGAGGCCTTGGTGATTCTGGATGGTCCCAAGGGTCCAGAATTGTCCCTGGGAAAGCTGTCCTTTTCCCTCTTTTTCCGGCTGGAAGTACACCTCTGGCATCCGACTGCCGTTCGGCGACGTCCTGGGGGAGACGCCCCGGTTTCACTTGGGACGCACACTGGTGTTTCTCAGAAGAGCCCAAATTCCTCCCTGCGGGTGGGTGGGCCCTGGGCACACCAGCATGGAATGTAAGGCTGTTAAGAACTGCGTACCTTGAGGCCGTGTGAAGGCCGCACGAACGAGAGCTTTCGAGCGAACAGGGCAGCGCTTCGCCATCACCGTTGCTCATTCACGGAGCTTAGTCAAACGAACGCATTTACTTCCTGGGGCTCCAACACAGCCGAGGAGTTGGAAGGCATACAGTGAGGGCCCTTTGACAGTTGTTACAACGAACGTGAGTGCACAGTGTCTCGTGAAATACCTTCCACGGTTGAAGCATTCCGTTAACGCATGCCCCTCCGCTCCCTCTGGCGCTCCGAGGTGTTCCTAACGGGGGAAATCTGGACTTTTGCTCGAGGCCGGGGTGGGGCGGGGGGACTCACAATTCTTCTGCCGGCGAGCTCCAGAGCGCTCCTGCTGAAGCTCCCAGCAAGGAACTGAGAGCAGCAGGCCTCACACGAGTCAACTCAGACGTCTTCTGTCACGAGTCAACTCAGACTTCTTATGTGAGGCCTTCCGGCAGCAAAGAGAAGGTGCGCGCGAGGAGTGTGCTTCAGGCAGCTTAGGACCCGCCACTGTCTCGTCTACCACGGAGGGGAACCAGGTTTGGCCAGGGTCGCCCAGCTTCATACCTGAGCTCCTACAGGTATCCTCAGCGGTTTCTGATTACCTCAAGGAAACACAACGGGAGGAACAGGGCCCTTCCGTGGAGGCCCTTTTGGGCACAGGGACCTCTGCGTGGGATCTACTGGGTAAGTATGGCAGTACCTCAGGTAGGCCTCAGTGACCAAGGCTCTCCGGCTCACGCCTAGCTGTGTAAAGCAGTGTGGCAAACGTACGTACAGCTCCTCAGGCTGGGCCCACAGCCTAGCTTTCACTTCTGTGAGAGTGCTGTCCCGAGTCTCTTCCTGGAGCCAGTCGTCAGCGCGGTGTCTTTTGGCACTGCAGTTCTCTCTCAGTCAAGGAGGCCGTTCGACTGACTGGCAAAGGGAGTCCGCCCAGTGCTGCTTTCGCCAGTCTCTCTGACGACTGGGCCACTCAACCTGGGCAACCCAGAGAGGAGTACACTGCCCTAGCTATGAATGTGAAGAGCTGTCTCCAGGGGCCTGCTTACGCTAAGGTTCCTCAGAAGCCAGAGGCCGCCGTTCCGGCACGGAGAGAGGTCATCCTGCGAAACTGGTGAATGGGCTCCTACCCTGTGTGTCCCCAGGAGCGTCGCAGGGTTAAGGCACTCCGTGGTGGAGTATGGCCTCATTGGAGACCCCTGCACACCCAAGTCCCCTGACGTGAAACACTGGAACTTCACCTTGAGGCCTGAGCTCACCTTTCGTTCGGCCGGAGCCGAACCTGGGGAGCCGTGGGAGGAGTTCCTAGAAAGGGATTGCCAGCACGGTTTTCGCTTGGGGAGAACACGCAGCCTCGGCCCACAACGACAGTCCTGCCGTGCAGAGACGTCGGGCCGCTAGTGCTGTTCCAGGCAGCTGTGAAGCCAAGCGCAAGGCGCCTGCAAACGGGGAGAAAGCGTCCTCTCCCCTCCGCGTCCCACGTTCAAGCTGAATGACGCAGCATGTTTCTCGGAAGGCTCTGCCGAGCTATCTAGTACAAGGGAGAGAGTGCCTGCCTCTGCCGAGAAAGGTTTTGACGTGGGGATTGCTGGACAGGCGGAAGAGCGTTCCCCAGGCCGTGCAAAGTTGAGGCCTTGGTGATTCTGGATGGTCCCAAGGGTCCAGAATTGTCCCTGGGAAAGCTGTCCTTTTCCCTCTTTTTCCGGCTGGAAGTACACCTCTGGCATCCGACTGCCGTTCGGCGACGTCCTGGGGGAGACGCCCCGGTTTCACTTGGGACGCACACTGGTGTTTCTCAGAAGAGCCCAAATTCCTCCCTGCGGGTGGGTGGGGGCCTGGGCACACCAGCATGGAATGTAAGGCTGTTTAGAACTGCGTACCTTGAGGCCGTGTGAAGGCCGCACGAAGGAGAGCTTTCGAGCGAACAGGGCAGCGCTTCGCCATCACCGTTGCACATTCACGGAGCTTAGTCAAACGAACGCATTTACTTCCTGGGGCTCCAACACAGCCGAGGAGTTGGAAGGCATACAGTGAGGGCCCTTTGACAGTTGTTACAACGAACGTGAGTGCACAGTGTCTCGTGAAATACCTTCCACGGTTGAAGCATTCCGTTAACGCATGCCCCTCCGCTCCCTCTGGCGCTCCGAGGTGTTCCTAACGGGGGAAATCTGGACTTTTGCTCGAGGCCGGGGTGGGGCGGGGGGACTCACAATTCTTCTGCCGGCGAGCTCCAGAGCGCTCCTGCTGAAGCTCCCAGCAAGGAACTGAGAGCAGCAGGCCTCACACGAGTCAACTCAGACGTCTTCTGTCACGAGTCAACTCAGACTTCTTATGTGAGGCCTTCCGGCAGCAAAGAGAAGGTGCGCGCGAGGAGTGTGCTTCAGGCAGCTTAGGACCCGCCACTGTCTCGTCTACCACGGAGGGGAACCAGGTTTGGCCAGGGTCGCCCAGCTTCATACCTGAGCTCCTACAGGTATCCTCAGCGGTTTCTGATTACCTCAAGGAAACACAACGGGAGGAACAGGGCCCTTCCGTGGAGGCCCTTTTGGGCACAGGGACCTCTGCGTGGGATCTACTGGGTAAGTATGGCAGTACCTCAGGTAGGCCTCAGTGACCAAGGCTCTCCGGCTCACGCCTAGCTGTGTAAAGCAGTGTGGCAAACGTACGTACAGCTCCTCAGGCTGGGCCCACAGCCTAGCTTTCACTTCTGTGAGAGTGCTGTCCCGAGTCTCTTCCTGGAGCCAGTCGTCAGCGCGGTGTCTTTTGGCACTGCAGTTCTCTCTCAGTCAAGGAGGCCGTTCGACTGACTGGCAAAGGCAGTCCGCCCAGCGCTGCTTTCGCCAGTCTCTCTGACGACTGGGCCACTCAACCTGGGCAACCCAGAGAGGAGTACACTGCCCTAGCTATGAATGTGAAGAGCTGTCTCCAGGGGCCTGCTTACGCTAAGGTTCCTCAGAAGCCAGAGGCCGCCGTTCCGGCACGGAGAGAGGTCATCCTGCGAAACTGGTGAATGGGCTCCTACCCTGTGTGTCCCCAGGAGCGTCGCAGGGTTAAGGCACTCCGTGGTGGAGTATGGCCTCATTGGAGACCCCTGCACACCCAAGTCCCCTGACGTGAAACACTGGAACTTCACCTTGAGGCCTGAGCTCACCTTTCGTTCGGCCGGAGCCGAACCTGGGGAGCCGTGGGAGGAGTTCCTAGAAAGGGATTGCCAGCACGGTTTTCGCTTGGGGAGAACACGCAGCCTCGGCCCACAACGACAGTCCTGCCGTGCAGAGACGTCGGGCCGCTAGTGCTGTTCCAGGCAGCTGTGAAGCCAAGCGCAAGGCACCTGCAAACGGGGAGAAAGCGTCCTCTCCCCTCCGCGTCCCAGGTTCAAGCTGAATGACGCAGCATGTTTCTCGGAAGGCTCTGCCGAGCTATCTAGTACAAGGGAGAGAGTGCCTGCCTCTGCCGAGAAAGGTTTTGACGTGGGGATTGCTGGACAGGCGGAAGAGCGTTCCCCAGGCCGTGCAAAGTTGAGGCCTTGGTGATTCTGGATGGTCCCAAGGGTCCAGAATTGTCCCTGGGAAAGCTGTCCTTTTCCCTCTTTTTCCGGCTGGAAGTACACCTCTGGCATCCGACTGCCGTTCGGCGACGTCCTGGGGGAGACGCCCCGGTTTCACTTGGGACGCACACTGGTGTTTCTCAGAAGAGCCCAAATTCCTCCCTGCGGGTGGGTGGGGGCCTGGGCACACCAGCATGGAATGTAAGGCTGTTTAGAACTGCGTACCTTGAGGCCGTGTGA
Source organism: Grampus griseus (assembly GCF_964374135.1). Classification (NCBI taxonomy): domain Eukaryota; kingdom Metazoa; phylum Chordata; class Mammalia; order Artiodactyla; family Delphinidae; genus Grampus; species Grampus griseus. Next base: position 79,523 of record NW_028132929.1, on the reverse strand, counting down.
AGGCCGCACGAACGAGAGCTTTCGAGCGAACAGGGCAGCGCTTCGCCATCACCGTTGCACATTCACGGAGCTTAGTCAAACGAACGCATTTACTTCCTGGGGCTCCAACACAGCCGAGGAGTTGGAAGGCATACAGTGAGGGCCCTTTGACAGTTGTTACAACGAACGTGAGTGCACAGTGTCTCGTGAAATACCTTCCACGGTTGAAGCATTCCGTTAACGCATGCCCCTCCGCTCCCTCTGGCGCTCCGAGGTGTTCCTAACGGGGGAAATCTGGACTTTTGCTCGAGGCCGGGGTGGGGCGGGGGGACTCACAATTCTTCTGCCGGCGAGCTCCAGAGCGCTCCTGCTGAAGCTCCCAGCAAGGAACTGAGAGCAGCAGGCCTCACACGAGTCAACTCAGACGTCTTCTGTCACGAGTCAACTCAGACTTCTTATGTGAGGCCTTCCGGCAGCAAAGAGAAGGTGCGCGCGAGGAGTGTGCTTCAGGCAGCTTAGGACCCGCCACTGTCTCGTCTACCACGGAGGGGAACCAGGTTTGGCCAGGGTCGCCCAGCTTCATACCTGAGCTCCTACAGGTATCCTCAGCGGTTTCTGATTACCTCAAGGAAACACAACGGGAGGAACAGGGCCCTTCCGTGGAGGCCCTTTTGGGCACAGGGACCTCTGCGTGGGATCTACTGGGTAAGTATGGCAGTACCTCAGGTAGGCCTCAGTGACCAAGGCTCTCCGGCTCACGCCTAGCTGTGTAAAGCAGTGTGGCAAACGTACGTACAGCTCCTCAGGCTGGGCCCACAGCCTAGCTTTCACTTCTGTGAGAGTGCTGTCCCGAGTCTCTTCCTGGAGCCAGTCGTCAGCGCGGTGTCTTTTGGCACTGCAGTTCTCTCTCAGTCAAGGAGGCCGTTCGACTGACTGGCAAAGGGAGTCCGCCCAGCGCTGCTTTCGCCAGTCTCTCTGACGACTGGGCCACTCAACCTGGGCAACCCAGAGAGGAGTACACTGCCCTAGCTATGAATGTGAAGAGCTGTCTCCAGGGGCCTGCTTACGCTAAGGTTCCTCAGAAGCCAGAGGCCGCCGTTCCGGCACGGAGAGAGGTCATCCTGCGAAACTGGTGAATGGGCTCCTACCCTGTGTGTCCCCAGGAGCGTCGCAGGGTTAAGGCACTCCGTGGTGGAGTATGGCCTCATTGGAGACCCCTGCACACCCAAGTCCCCTGACGTGAAACACTGGAACTTCACCTTGAGGCCTGAGCTCACCTTTCGTTCGGCCGGAGCCGAACCTGGGGAGCCGTGGGAGGAGTTCCTAGAAAGGGATTGCCAGCACGGTTTTCGCTTGGGGAGAACACGCAGCCTCGGCCCACAACGACAGTCCTGCCGTGCAGAGACGTCGGGCCGCTAGTGCTGTTCCAGGCAGCTGTGAAGCCAAGCGCAAGGCACCTGCAAACGGGGAGAAAGCGTCCTCTCCCCTCCGCGTCCCAGGTTCAAGCTGAATGACGCAGCATGTTTCTCGGAAGGCTCTGCCGAGCTATCTAGTACAAGGGAGAGAGTGCCTGCCTCTGCCGAGAAAGGTTTTGACGTGGGGATTGCTGGACAGGCGGAAGAGCGTTCCCCAGGCCGTGCAAAGTTGAGGCCTTGGTGATTCTGGATGGTCCCAAGGGTCCAGAATTGTCCCTGGGAAAGCTGTCCTTTTCCCTCTTTTTCCGGCTGGAAGTACACCTCTGGCATCCGACTGCCGTTCGGCGACGTCCTGGGGGAGACGCCCCGGTTTCACTTGGGACGCACACTGGTGTTTCTCAGAAGAGCCCAAATTCCTCCCTGCGGGTGGGTGGGCCCTGGGCACACCAGCATGGAATGTAAGGCTGTTAAGAACTACGTACCTTGAGGCCGTGTGAAGGCCGCACGAACGAGAGCTTTCGAGCGAACAGGGCAGCGCTTCGCCATCACCGTTGCTCATTCACGGAGCTTAGTCAAACGAACGCATTTACTTCCTGGGGCTCCAACACAGCCGAGGAGTTGGAAGGCATACAGTGAGGGCCCTTTGACAGTTGTTACAACGAACGTGAGTGCACAGTGTCTCGTGAAATACCTTCCACGGTTGAAGCATTCCGTTAACGCATGCCCCTCCGCTCCCTCTGGCGCTCCGAGGTGTTCCTAACGGGGGAAATCTGGACTTTTGCTCGAGGCCGGGGTGGGGCGGGGGGACTCACAATTCTTCTGCCGGCGAGCTCCAGAGCGCTCCTGCTGAAGCTCCCAGCAAGGAACTGAGAGCAGCAGGCCTCACACGAGTCAACTCAGACGTCTTCTGTCACGAGTCAACTCAGACTTCTTATGTGAGGCCTTCCGGCAGCAAAGAGAAGGTGCGCGCGAGGAGTGTGCTTCAGGCAGCTTAGGACCCGCCACTGTCTCGTCTACCACGGAGGGGAACCAGGTTTGGCCAGGGTCGCCCAGCTTCATACCTGAGCTCCTACAGGTATCCTCAGCGGTTTCTGATTACCTCAAGGAAACACAACGGGAGGAACAGGGCCCTTCCGTGGAGGCCCTTTTGGGCACAGGGACCTCTGCGTGGGATCTACTGGGTAAGTATGGCAGTACCTCAGGTAGGCCTCAGTGACCAAGGTTCTCCGGCTCACGCCTAGCTGTGTAAAGCAGTGTGGCAAACGTACGTACAGCTCCTCAGGCTGGGCCCACAGCCTAGCTTTCACTTCTGTGAGAGTGCTGTCCCGAGTCTCTTCCTGGAGCCAGTCGTCAGCGCGGTGTCTTTTGGCACTGCAGTTCTCTCTCAGTCAAGGAGGCCGTTCGACTGACTGGCAAAGGGAGTCCGCCCAGCGCTGCTTTCGCCAGTCTCTCTGACGACTGGGCCACTCAACCTGGGCAACCCAGAGAGGAGTACACTGCCCTAGCTATGAATGTGAAGAGCTGTCTCCAGGGGCCTGCTTACGCTAAGGTTCCTCAGAAGCCAGAGGCCGCCGTTCCGGCACGGAGAGAGGTCATCCTGCGAAACTGGTGAATGGGCTCCTACCCTGTGTGTCCCCAGGAGCGTCGCAGGGTTAAGGCACTCCGTGGTGGAGTATGGCCTCATTGGAGACCCCTGCACACCCAAGTCCCCTGACGTGAAACACTGGAACTTCACCTTGAGGCCTGAGCTCACCTTTCGTTCGGCCGGAGCCGAACCTGGGGAGCCGTGGGAGGAGTTCCTAGAAAGGGATTGCCAGCACGGTTTTCGCTTGGGGAGAACACGCAGCCTCGGCCCACAACGACAGTCCTGCCGTGCAGAGACGTCGGGCCGCTAGTGCTGTTCCAGGCAGCTGTGAAGCCAAGCGCAAGGCACCTGCAAACGGGGAGAAAGCGTCCTCTCCCCTCCGCGTCCCAGGTTCAAGCTGAATGACGCAGCATGTTTCTCGGAAGGCTCTGCCGAGCTATCTAGTACAAGGGAGAGAGTGCCTGCCTCTGCCGAGAAAGGTTTTGACGTGGGGATTGCTGGACAGGCGGAAGAGCGTTCCCCAGGCCGTGCAAAGTTGAGGCCTTGGTGATTCTGGATGGTCCCAAGGGTCCAGAATTGTCCCTGGGAAAGCTGTCCTTTTCCCTCTTTTTCCGGCTGGAAGTACACCTCTGGCATCCGACTGCCGTTCGGCGACGTCCTGGGGGAGACGCCCCGGTTTCACTTGGGACGCACACTGGTGTTTCTCAGAAGAGCCCAAATTCCTCCCTGCGGGTGGGTGGGCCCTGGGCACACCAGCATGGAATGTAAGGCTGTTAAGAACTGCGTACCTTGAGGCCGTGTGAAGGCCGCACGAACGAGAGCTTTCGAGCGAACAGGGCAGCGCTTCGCCATCACCGTTGCTCATTCACGGAGCTTAGTCAAACGAACGCATTTACTTCCTGGGGCTCCAACACAGCCGAGGAGTTGGAAGGCATACAGTGAGGGCCCTTTGACAGTTGTTACAACGAACGTGAGTGCACAGTGTCTCGTGAAATACCTTCCACGGTTGAAGCATTCCGTTAACGCATGCCCCTCCGCTCCCTCTGGCGCTCCGAGGTGTTCCTAACGGGGGAAATCTGGACTTTTGCTCGAGGCCGGGGTGGGGCTGGGGGACTCACAATTCTTCTGCCGGCGAGCTCCAGAGCGCTCCTGCTGAAGCTCCCAGCAAGGAACTGAGAGCAGCAGGCCTCACACGAGTCAACTCAGACGTCTTCTGTCACGAGTCAACTCAGACTTCTTATGTGAGGCCTTCCGGCAGCAAAGAGAAGGTGCGCGCGAGGAGTGTGCTTCAGGCAGCTTAGGACCCGCCACTGTCTCGTCTACCACGGAGGGGAACCAGGTTTGGCCAGGGTCGCCCAGCTTCATACCTGAGCTCCTACAGGTATCCTCAGCGGTTTCTGATTACCTCAAGGAAACACAACGGGAGGAACAGGGCCCTTCCGTGGAGGCCCTTTTGGGCACAGGGACCTCTGCGTGGGATCTACTGGGTAAGTATGGCAGTACCTCAGGTAGGCCTCAGTGACCAAGGCTCTCCGGCTCACGCCTAGCTGTGTAAAGCAGTGTGGCAAACGTACGTACAGCTCCTCAGGCTGGGCCCACAGCCTAGCTTTCACTTCTGTGAGAGTGCTGTCCCGAGTCTCTTCCTGGAGCCAGTCGTCAGCGCGGTGTCTTTTGGCACTGCAGTTCTCTCTCAGTCAAGGAGGCCGTTCGACTGACTGGCAAAGGGAGTCCGCCCAGCGCTGCTTTCGCCAGTCTCTCTGACGACTGGGCCACTCAACCTGGGCAACCCAGAGAGGAGTACACTGCCCTAGCTATGAATGTGAAGAGCTGTCTCCAGGGGCCTGCTTACGCTAAGGTTCCTCAGAAGCCAGAGGCCGCCGTTCCGGCACGGAGAGAGGTCATCCTGCGAAACTGGTGAATGGGCTCCTACCCTGTGTGTCCCCAGGAGCGTCGCAGGGTTAAGGCACTCCGTGGTGGAGTATGGCCTCATTGGAGACCCCTGCACACCCAAGTCCCCTGACGTGAAACACTGGAACTTCACCTTGAGGCCTGAGCTCACCTTTCGTTCGGCCGGAGCCGAACCTGGGGAGCCGTGGGAGGAGTTCCTAGAAAGGGATTGCCAGCACGGTTTTCGCTTTGGGAGAACACGCAGCCTCGGCCCACAACGACAGTCCTGCCGTGCAGAGACGTCGGGCCGCTAGTGCTGTTCCAGGCAGCTGTGAAGCCAAGCGCAAGGCGCCTGCAAACGGGGAGAAAGCGTCCTCTCCCCTCCGCGTTCCACGTTCAAGCTGAATGACGCAGCATGTTTCTCGGAAGGCTCTGCCGAGCTATCTAGTACAAGGGAGAGAGTGCCTGCCTCTGCCGAGAAAGGTTTTGACGTGGGGATTGCTGGACAGGCGGAAGAGCGTTCCCCAGGCCGTGCAAAGTTGAGGCCTTGGTGATTCTGGATGGTCCCAAGGGTCCAGAATTGTCCCTGGGAAAGCTGTCCTTTTCCCTCTTTTTCCGGCTGGAAGTACACCTCTGGCATCCGACTGCCGTTCGGCGACGTCCTGGGGGAGACGCCCCGGTTTCACTTGGGACGCACACTGGTGTTTCTCAGAAGAGCCCAAATTCCTCCCTGCGGGTGGGTGGGGGCCTGGGCACACCAGCATGGAATGTAAGGCTGTTTAGAACTGCGTACCTTGAGGCCGTGTGAAGGCCGCACGAAGGAGAGCTTTCGAGCGAACAGGGCAGCGCTTCGCCATCACCGTTGCACATTCACGGAGCTTAGTCAAACGAACGCATTTACTTCCTGGGGCTCCAACACAGCCGAGGAGTTGGAAGGCATACAGTGAGGGCCCTTTGACAGTTGTTACAACGAACGTGAGTGCACAGTGTCTCGTGAAATACCTTCCACGGTTGAAGCATTCCGTTAACGCATGCCCCTCCGGTCCCTCTGGCGCTCTGAGGTGTTCCTAACGGGGGAAATCTGGACTTTTGCTCGAGGCCGGGGTGGGGCGGGGGGACTCACAATTCTTCTGCCGGCGAGCTCCAGAGCGCTCCTGCTGAAGCTCCCAGCAAGGAACTGAGAGCAGCAGGCCTCACACGAGTCAACTCAGACGTCTTCTGTCACGAGTCAACTCAGACTTCTTATGTGAGGCCTTCCGGCAGCAAAGAGAAGGTGCGCGCGAGGAGTGTGCTTCAGGCAGCTTAGGACCCGCCACTGTCTCGTCTACCACGGAGGGGAACCAGGTTTGGCCAGGGTCGCCCAGCTTCAAACCTGAGCTCCTACAGGTATCCTCAGCGGTTTCTGATTACCTCAAGGAAACACAACGGGAGGAACAGGGCCCTTCCGTGGAGGCCCTTTTGGGCACAGGGACCTCTGCGTGGGATCTACTGGGTAAGTATGGCAGTACCTCAGGTAGGCCTCAGTGACCAAGGCTCTCCGGCTCACGCCTAGCTGTGTAAAGCAGTGTGGCGAACGTACGTACTGCTCCTCAGGCTGGGCCCACAGCCTAGCTTTCGCTTCTGTGAGAGTGCTGTCCCGAGTCTCTTCCTGGAGCCAGTCGTCAGCGCGGTGTCTTTTGGCACTGCAGTTCTCTCTCAGTCAAGGAGGCCGTGCGACTGACTGGCAAAGGGAGTCCGCCCAGCGCTGCTTTCGCCAGTCTCTCTGACGACTGGGCCACTCTACCTGGGCAACCCAGAGAGGAGTACACTGCCCTAGCTATGAAAGTGAAGAGCTGTCTCCAGGGGCCTGCTTACGCTAAGGTTCCTCAGAAGCCAGAGGCCGCCGTTCCGGCACGGAGAGAGGTCATCCTGCGAAACTGGTGAATGGGCTCCTACCCTGTGTGTCCCCAGGGACGTCGCAGGGTTAAGGCACTCCGTGGTGGAGTATGGCCTCATTGGAGACCCCTGCACACCCAAGTCCTCTGACGTGAAACACTGGAACTTCACCTTGAGGCCCGAGCTCACCTTTCGTTCGGCCGGAGCCGAACCTGGGGAGCCGTGGGAGGAGTTCCTAGAAAGGGATTGCCAGCACGGTTTTCGCTTTGGGAGAACACGCAGCCTCGGCCCACAACGACAGTCCTGCCGTGCAGAGACGTCGGGCCACTAGTGCTGTTCCAGGCAGCTGTGAAGCCAAGCGCAAGGCGCCTGCAAACGGGGAGAAAGCGTCCTCTCCCCTCCGCGTCCCACGTTGAAGCTGAATGACGCAGCATGTTTCTCGGAAGGCTCTGCCGAGCTATCTAGTACAAGGGAGAGAGTGCCTGCCTCTGCCGAGAAAGGTTTTGACGTGGGGATTGCTGGACAGGCGGAAGAGCGTTCCCCAGGCCGTGCAAAGTTGAGGCCTTGGTGATTCTGGATGGTCCCAAGGGTCCAGAATTGTCCCTGGGAAAGCTGTCCTTTTCCCTCTTTTTCCGGCTGGAAGTACACCTCTGGCATCCGACTGCCGTTCGGCGACGTCCTGGGGGAGACGCCCCGGTTTCACTTGGGACGCACACTGGTGTTTCTCAGAAGAGCCCAAATTCCTCTCTGCGGGCGGGTGGGGGCCTGGGCACACCAGCATGGAATGTAAGGCTGTTTAGAACTGCGTACCTTGAGGCCGTGTGAAGGCCGCACGAATGAGAGCTTTCGAGCGAACAGGGCAGCGCTTCGCCATCACCGTTGCACATTCACGGAGCTTAGTCAAACGAACGCATTTACTTCCTGGGGCTCCAACACAGCCGAGGAGTTGGAAGGCATACAGTGAGGGCCCTTTGACAGTTGTTACAACGAACGTGAGTGCACAGTGTCTCGTGAAATACCTTCCACGGTTGAAGCATTCCGTTAACGCATGCCCCTCCGCTCCCTCTGGCGCTCCGAGGTGTTCCTAACGGGGGAAATCTGGACTTTTGCTCGAGGCCGGGGTGGGGCGGGGGGACTCACAATTCTTCTGCCGGCGAGCTCCAGAGCGCTCCTGCTGAAGCTCCCAGCAAGGAACTGAGAGCAGCAGGCCTCACACGAGTCAACTCAGACGTCTTCTGTCACGAGTCAACTCAGACTTCTTATGTGAGGCCTTCCGGCAGCAAAGAGAAGGTGCGCGCGAGGAGTGTGCTTCAGGCAGCTTAGGACCCGCCACTGTCTCGTCTACCACGGAGGGGAACCAGGTTTGGCCAGGGTCGCCCAGCTTCATACCTGAGCTCCTACAGGTATCCTCAGCGGTTTCTGATTACCTCAAGGAAACACAACGGGAGGAACAGGGCCCTTCCGTGGAGGCCCTTTTGGGCACAGGGACCTCTGCGTGGGATCTACTGGGTAAGTATGGCAGTACCTCAGGTAGGCCTCAGTGACCAAGGCTCTCCGGCTCACGCCTAGCTGTGTAAAGAAGTGTTGCGAACGTACATACTGCTCCTCAGGCTGGGCCCACAGCCTAGCTTTCGCTTCTGTGAGAGTGCTGTCCCGAGTCTCTTCCTGGAACCAGTCGTCAGCGCGGTGTCTTTTGGCACTGCAGTTCTCTCTCAGTCAAGGAGGCCGTGCGACTGACTGGCAAAGGGAGTCCGCCCAGCGCTGCTTTCGCCAGTCTCTCTGACGACTGGGCCACTCTACCTGGGCAAACCAGAGAGGAGTACACTGCCCTAGCTATGAATGTGAAGAGCTGTCTCCAGGGGCCTGCTTACGCTAAGGTTCCTCAGAAGCCAGAGGCCGCCGTTCCGGCACGGAGAGAGGTCATCCTGCGAAACTGGTGAATGGGCTCCTACCCTGTGTGTCCCCAGGGGCGTCGCAGGGTTAAGGCACTCCGTGGTGGAGTATGGCCTCATTGGAGACCCCTGCACACCCAAGTCCCCTGACGTGAAACACTGGAATTTCACCTTGAGGCCTGAGCTCACCTTTCTTTCGGCCGGAGCCGAACCTGGGGAGCCGTGGGAGGAGTTCCTAGAAAGGGATTGCCAGCACGGTTTTCGCTTTGGGAGAACACGCAGCCTCGGCCCACAACGACAGTCCTGCCGTGCAGAGACGTCGGGCCGCTAGTGCTGTTCCAGGCAGCTGTGAAGCCAAGCGCAAGGCGCCTGCAAACGGGGAGAAAGCGTCCTCTCCCCTCCGCGTCCCACGTTCAAGCTGAATGACGCAGCATGTTTCTCGGAAGGCTCTGCCGAGCTATCTAGTACAAGGGAGAGAGTGCCTGCCTCTGCCGAGAAAGGTTTTGACGTGGGGATTGCTGGACAGGCGGAAGAGCGTTCCCCAGGCCGTGCAAAGTTGAGGCCTTGGTGATTCTGGATGGTCCCAAGGGTCCAGAATTGTCCCTGGGAAAGCTGTCCTTTTCCCTCTTTTTCCGGCTGGAAGTACACCTCTGGCATCCGACTGCCGTTCGGCGACGTCCTGGGGGAGACGCCCCGGTTTCACTTGGGACGCACACTGGTGTTTCTCAGAAGAGCCCAAATTCCTCCCTGCGGGTGGGTGGGGGCCTGGGCACACCAGCATGGAATGTAAGGCTCTTTAGAACTGCGTACCTTGAGGCCGTGTGAAGGCCGCACGAACGAGAGCTTTCGAGCGAACAGGGCAGCGCTTCGCCATCACCGTTGCTCATTCACGGAGCTTAGTCAAACGAACGCATTTACTTCCTGGGGCTCCAACACAGCCGAGGAGTTGGAAGGCATACAGTGAGGGCCCTTTGACAGTTGTTACAACGAACGTGAGTGCACAGTGTCTCGTGAAATACCTTCCACGGTTGAAGCATTCCGTTAACGCATGCCCCTCCGCTCCCTCTGGCGCTCCGAGGTGTTCCTAACGGGGGAAATCTGGACTTTTGCTCGAGGCCGGGGTGGGGCGGGGGGACTCACAATTCTTCTGCCGGCGAGCTCCAGAGCGCTCCTGCTGAAGCTCCCAGCAAGGAACTGAGAGCAGCAGGCCTCACACGAGTCAACTCAGACGTCTTCTGTCACGAGTCAACTCAGACTTCTTATGTGAGGCCTTCCGGCAGCAAAGAGAAGGTGCGCGCGAGGAGTGTGCTTCAGGCAGCTTAGGACCCGCCACTGTCTCGTCTACCACGGAGGGGAACCAGGTTTGGCCAGGGTCGCCCAGCTTCATACCTGAGCTCCTACAGGTATCCTCAGCGGTTTCTGATTACCTCAAGGAAACACAACGGGAGGAACAGGGCCCTTCCGTGGAGGCCCTTTTGGGCACAGGGACCTCTGCGTGGGATCTACTGGGTAAGTATGGCAGTACCTCACGTAGGCCTCAGTGACCAAGGCTCTCCGGCTCACGCCTAGCTGTGTAAAGCAGTGTGGCGAACGTACGTACTGCTCCTCAGGCTGGGCCCACAGCCTAGCTTTCGCTTCTGTGAGAGTGCTGTCCCGAGTCTCTTCCTGGAGCCAGTCGTCAGCGCGGTGTCTTTTGGCACTGCAGTTCTCTCTCAGTCAAGGAGGCCGTTCGACTGACTGGCAAAGGGAGTCCGCCCAGCGCTGCTTTCGCCAGTCTCTCTGACGACTGGGCCACTCAACCTGGGCAACCCAGAGAGGAGTACACTGCCCTAGCTATGAATGTGAAGAGCTGTCTCCAGGGGCCTGCTTACGCTAAGGTTCCTCAGAAGCCAGAGGCCGCCGTTCCGGCACGGAGAGAGGTCATCCTGCGAAACTGGTGAATGGGCTCCTACCCTGTGTGTCCCCAGGAGCGTCGCAGGGTTAAGGCACTCCGTGGTGGAGTATGGCCTCATTGGAGACCCCTGCACACCCAAGTCCCCTGACGTGAAACACTGGAACTTCACCTTGAGGCCTGAGCTCACCTTTCGTTCGGCCGGAGCCGAACCTGGGGAGCCGTGGGAGGAGTTCCTAGAAAGGGATTGCCAGCACGGTTTTCGCTTGGGGAGAACACGCAGCCTCGGCCCACAACGACAGTCCTGCCGTGCAGAGACGTCGGGCCGCTAGTGCTGTTCCAGGCAGCTGTGAAGCCAAGCGCAAGGCACCTGCAAACGGGGAGAAAGCGTCCTCTCCCCTCCGCGTCCCAGGTTCAAGCTGAATGACGCAGCATGTTTCTCGGAAGGCTCTGCCGAGCTATCTAGTACAAGGGAGAGAGTGCCTGCCTCTGCCGAGAAAGGTTTTGACGTGGGGATTGCTGGACAGGCGGAAGAGCGTTCCCCAGGCCGTGCAAAGTTGAGGCCTTGGTGATTCTGGATGGTCCCAAGGGTCCAGAATTGTCCCTGGGAAAGCTGTCCTTTTCCCTCTTTTTCCGGCTGGAAGTACACCTCTGGCATCCGACTGCCGTTCGGCGACGTCCTGGGGGAGACGCCCCGGTTTCACTTGGGACGCACACTGGTGTTTCTCAGAAGAGCCCAAATTCCTCCCTGCGGGTGGGTGGGCCCTGGGCACACCAGCATGGAATGTAAGGCTGTTAAGAACTACGTACCTTGAGGCCGTGTGAAGGCCGCACGAACGAGAGCTTTCGAGCGAACAGGGCAGCGCTTCGCCATCACCGTTGCTCATTCACGGAGCTTAGTCAAACGAACGCATTTACTTCCTGGGGCTCCAACACAGCCGAGGAGTTGGAAGGCATACAGTGAGGGCCCTTTGACAGTTGTTACAACGAACGTGAGTGCACAGTGTCTCGTGAAATACCTTCCACGGTTGAAGCATTCCGTTAACGCATGCCTCTCCGCTCCCTCTGGCGCTCCGAGGTGTTCCTAACGGGGGAAATCTGGACTTTTGCTCGAGGCCGGGGTGGGGCGGGGGGACTCACAATTCTTCTGCCGGCGAGCTCCAGAGCGCTCCTGCTGAAGCTCCCAGCAAGGAACTGAGAGCAGCAGGCCTCACACGAGTCAACTCAGACGTCTTCTGTCACGAGTCAACTCAGACTTCTTATGTGAGGCCTTCCGGCAGCAAAGAGAAGGTGCGCGCGAGGAGTGTGCTTCAGGCAGCTTAGGACCCGCCACTGTCTCGTCTACCACGGAGGGGAACCAGGTTTGGCCAGGGTCGCCCAGCTTCATACCTGAGCTCCTACAGGTATCCGCAGCGGTTTCTGATTACCTCAAGGAAACACAACGGGAGGAACAGGGCCCTTCCGTGGAGGCCCTTTTGGGCACAGGGACCTCTGCGTGGGATCTACTGGGTAAGTATGGCAGTACCTCAGGTAGGCCTCAGTGACCAAGGCTCTCCGGCTCACGCCTAGCTGTGTAAAGCAGTGTGGCAAACGTACGTACAGCTCCTCAGGCTGGGCCCACAGCCTAGCTTTCACTTCTGTGAGAGTGCTGTCCCGAGTCTCTTCCTGGAGCCAGTCGTCAGCGCGGTGTCTTTTGGCACTGCAGTTCTCTCTCAGTCAAGGAGGCCGTTCGACTGACTGGCAAAGGGAGTCCGCCCAGCGCTGCTTTCGCCAGTCTCTCTGACGACTGGGCCACTCAACCTGGGCAACCCAGAGAGGAGTACACTGCCCTAGCTATGAATGTGAAGAGCTGTCTCCAGGGGCCTGCTTACGCTAAGGTTCCTCAGAAGCCAGAGGCCGCCGTTCCGGCACGGAGAGAGGTCATCCTGCGAAACTGGTGAATGGGCTCCTACCCTGTGTGTCCCCAGGAGCGTCGCAGGGTTAAGGCACTCCGTGGTGGAGTATGGCCTCATTGGAGACCCCTGCACACCCAAGTCCCCTGACGTGAAACACTGGAACTTCACCTTGAGGCCTGAGCTCACCTTTCGTTCGGCCGGAGCCGAACCTGGGGAGCCGTGGGAGGAGTTCCTAGAAAGGGATTGCCAGCACGGTTTTCGCTTTGGGAGAACACGCAGCCTCGGCCCACAACGACAGTCCTGCCGTGCAGAGACGTCGGGCCGCTAGTGCTGTTCCAGGCAGCTGTGAAGCCAAGCGCAAGGCACCTGCAAACGGGGAGAAAGCGTCCTCTCCCCTCCGCGTCCCAGGTTCAAGCTGAATGACGCAGCATGTTTCTCGGAAGGCTCTGCCGAGCTATCTAGTACAAGGGAGAGAGTGCCTGCCTCTGCCGAGAAAGGTTTTGACGTGGGGATTGCTGGACAGGCGGAAGAGCGTTCCCCAGGCCGTGCAAAGTTGAGGCCTTGGTGATTCTGGATGGTCCCAAGGGTCCAGAATTGTCCCTGGGAAAGCTGTCCTTTTCCCTCTTTTTCCGGCTGGAAGTACACCTCTGGCATCCGACTGCCGTTCGGCGACGTCCTGGGGGAGACGCCCCGGTTTCACTTGGGACGCACACTGGTGTTTCTCAGAAGAGCCCAAATTCCTCCCTGCGGGTGGGTGGGCCCTGGGCACACCAGCATGGAATGTAAGGCTGTTAAGAACTGCGTACCTTGAGGCCGTGTGAAGGCCGCACGAACGAGAGCTTTCGAGCGAACAGGGCAGCGCTTCGCCATCACCGTTGCTCATTCACGGAGCTTAGTCAAACGAACGCATTTACTTCCTGGGGCTCCAACACAGCCGAGGAGTTGGAAGGCATACAGTGAGGGCCCTTTGACAGTTGTTACAACGAACGTGAGTGCACAGTGTCTCGTGAAATACCTTCCACGGTTGAAGCATTCCGTTAACGCATGCCCCTCCGCTCCCTCTGGCGCTCCGAGGTGTTCCTAACGGGGGAAATCTGGACTTTTGCTCGAGGCCGGGGTGGGGCTGGGGGACTCACAATTCTTCTGCCGGCGAGCTCCAGAGCGCTCCTGCTGAAGCTCCCAGCAAGGAACTGAGAGCAGCAGGCCTCACACGAGTCAACTCAGACGTCTTCTGTCACGAGTCAACTCAGACTTCTTATGTGAGGCCTTCCGGCAGCAAAGAGAAGGTGCGCGCGAGGAGTGTGCTTCAGGCAGCTTAGGACCCGCCACTGTCTCGTCTACCACGGAGGGGAACCAGGTTTGGCCAGGGTCGCCCAGCTTCATACCTGAGCTCCTACAGGTATCCTCAGCGGTTTCTGATTACCTCAAGGAAACACAACGGGAGGAACAGGGCCCTTCCGTGGAGGCCCTTTTGGGCACAGGGACCTCTGCGTGGGATCTACTGGGTAAGTATGGCAGTACCTCAGGTAGGCCTCAGTGACCAAGGCTCTCCGGCTCACGCCTAGCTGTGTAAAGCAGTGTGGCAAACGTACGTACAGCTCCTCAGGCTGGGCCCACAGCCTAGCTTTCACTTCTGTGAGAGTGCTGTCCCGAGTCTCTTCCTGGAGCCAGTCGTCAGCGCGGTGTCTTTTGGCACTGCAGTTCTCTCTCAGTCAAGGAGGCCGTTCGACTGACTGGCAAAGGGAGTCCGCCCAGCGCTGCTTTCGCCAGTCTCTCTGACGACTGGGCCACTCAACCTGGGCAACCCAGAGAGGAGTACACTGCCCTAGCTATGAATGTGAAGAGCTGTCTCCAGGGGCCTGCTTACGCTAAGGTTCCTCAGAAGCCAGAGGCCGCCGTTCCGGCACGGAGAGAGGTCATCCTGCGAAACTGGTGAATGGGCTCCTACCCTGTGTGTCCCCAGGAGCGTCGCAGGGTTAAGGCACTCCGTGGTGGAGTATGGCCTCATTGGAGACCCCTGCACACCCAAGTCCCCTGACGTGAAACACTGGAACTTCACCTTGAGGCCTGAGCTCACCTTTCGTTCGGCCGGAGCCGAACCTGGGGAGCCGTGGGAGGAGTTCCTAGAAAGGGATTGCCAGCACGGTTTTCGCTTTGGGAGAACACGCAGCCTCGGCCCACAACGACAGTCCTGCCGTGCAGAGACGTCGGGCCGCTAGTGCTGTTCCAGGCAGCTGTGAAGCCAAGCGCAAGGCGCCTGCAAACGGGGAGAAAGCGTCCTCTCCCCTCCGCGTTCCACGTTCAAGCTGAATGACGCAGCATGTTTCTCGGAAGGCTCTGCCGAGCTATCTAGTACAAGGGAGAGAGTGCCTGCCTCTGCCGAGAAAGGTTTTGACGTGGGGATTGCTGGACAGGCGGAAGAGCGTTCCCCAGGCCGTGCAAAGTTGAGGCCTTGGTGATTCTGGATGGTCCCAAGGGTCCAGAATTGTCCCTGGGAAAGCTGTCCTTTTCCCTCTTTTTCCGGCTGGAAGTACACCTCTGGCATCCGACTGCCGTTCGGCGACGTCCTGGGGGAGACGCCCCGGTTTCACTTGGGACGCACACTGGTGTTTCTCAGAAGAGCCCAAATTCCTCCCTGCGGGTGGGTGGGGGCCTGGGCACACCAGCATGGAATGTAAGGCTGTTTAGAACTGCGTACCTTGAGGCCGTGTGAAGGCCGCACGAAGGAGAGCTTTCGAGCGAACAGGGCAGCGCTTCGCCATCACCGTTGCACATTCACGGAGCTTAGTCAAACGAACGCATTTACTTCCTGGGGCTCCAACACAGCCGAGGAGTTGGAAGGCATACAGTGAGGGCCCTTTGACAGTTGTTACAACGAACGTGAGTGCACAGTGTCTCGTGAAATACCTTCCACGGTTGAAGCATTCCGTTAACGCATGCCCCTCCGCTCCCTCTGGCGCTCTGAGGTGTTCCTAACGGGGGAAATCTGGACTTTTGCTCGAGGCCGGGGTGGGGCGGGGGGACTCACAATTCTTCTGCCGGCGAGCTCCAGAGCGCTCCTGCTGAAGCTCCCAGCAAGGAACTGAGAGCAGCAGGCCTCACACGAGTCAACTCAGACGTCTTCTGTCACGAGTCAACTCAGACTTCTTATGTGAGGCCTTCCGGCAGCAAAGAGAAGGTGCGCGCGAGGAGTGTGCTTCAGGCAGCTTAGGACCCGCCACTGTCTCGTCTACCACGGAGGGGAACCAGGTTTGGCCAGGGTCGCCCAGCTTCAAACCTGAGCTCCTACAGGTATCCTCAGCGGTTTCTGATTACCTCAAGGAAACACAACGGGAGGAACAGGGCCCTTCCGTGGAGGCCCTTTTGGGCACAGGGACCTCTGCGTGGGATCTACTGGGTAAGTATGGCAGTACCTCAGGTAGGCCTCAGTGACCAAAGCTCTCCGGCTCACGCCTAGCTGTGTAAAGCAGTGTGGCGAACGTACGTACTGCTCCTCAGGCTGGGCCCACAGCCTAGCTTTCGCTTCTGTGAGAGTGCTGTCCCGAGTCTCTTCCTGGAGCCAGTCGTCAGCGCGGTGTCTTTTGGCACTGCAGTTCTCTCTCAGTCAAGGAGGCCGTGCGACTGACTGGCAAAGGGAGTCCGCCCAGCGCTGCTTTCGCCAGTCTCTCTGACGACTGGGCCACTCTACCTGGGCAACCCAGAGAGGAGTACACTGCCCTAGCTATGAAAGTGAAGAGCTGTCTCCAGGGGCCTGCTTACGCTAAGGTTCCTCAGAAGCCAGAGGCCGCCGTTCCGGCACGGAGAGAGGTCATCCTGCGAAACTGGTGAATGGGCTCCTACCCTGTGTGTCCCCAGGGACGTCGCAGGGTTAAGGCACTCCGTGGTGGAGTATGGCCTCATTGGAGACCCCTGCACACCCAAGTCCTCTGACGTGAAACACTGGAACTTCACCTTGAGGCCCGAGCTCACCTTTCGTTCGGCCGGAGCCGAACCTGGGGAGCCGTGGGAGGAGTTCCTAGAAAGGGATTGCCAGCACGGTTTTCGCTTTGGGAGAACACGCAGCCTCGGCCCACAACGACAGTCCTGCCGTGCAGAGACGTCGGGCCACTAGTGCTGTTCCAGGCAGCTGTGAAGCCAAGCGCAAGGCGCCTGCAAACGGGGAGAAAGCGTCCTCTCCCCTCCGCGTCCCACGTTGAAGCTGAATGACGCAGCATGTTTCTCGGAAGGCTCTGCCGAGCTATCTAGTACAAGGGAGAGAGTGCCTGCCTCTGCCGAGAAAGGTTTTGACGTGGGGATTGCTGGACAGGCGGAAGAGCGTTCCCCAGGCCGTGCAAAGTTGAGGCCTTGGTGATTCTGGATGGTCCCAAGGGTCCAGAATTGTCCCTGGGAAAGCTGTCCTTTTCCCTCTTTTTCCGGCTGGAAGTACACCTCTGGCATCCGACTGCCGTTCGGCGACGTCCTGGGGGAGACGCCCCGGTTTCACTTGGGACGCACACTGGTGTTTCTCAGAAGAGCCCAAATTCCTCTCTGCGGGCGGGTGGGGGCCTGGGCACACCAGCATGGAATGTAAGGCTGTTTAGAACTGCGTACCTTGAGGCCGTGTGAAGGCCGCACGAATGAGAGCTTTCGAGCGAACAGGGCAGCGCTTCGCCATCACCATTGCACATTCACGGAGCTTAGTCAAACGAACGCATTTACTTCCTGGGGCTCCAACACAGCCGAGGAGTTGGAAGGCATACAGTGAGGGCCCTTTGACAGTTGTTACAACGAACGTGAGTGCACAGTGTCTCGTGAAATACCTTCCACGGTTGAAGCATTCCGTTAACGCATGCCCCTCCGCTCCCTCTGGCGCTCCGAGGTGTTCCTAACGGGGGAAATCTGGACTTTTGCTCGAGGCCGGGGTGGGGCGGGGGGACTCACAATTCTTCTGCCGGCGAGCTCCAGAGCGCTCCTGCTGAAGCTCCCAGCAAGGAACTGAGAGCAGCAGGCCTCACACGAGTCAACTCAGACGTCTTCTGTCACGAGTCAACTCAGACTTCTTATGTGAGGCCTTCCGGCAGCAAAGAGAAGGTGCGCGCGAGGAGTGTGCTTCAGGCAGCTTAGGACCCGCCACTGTCTCGTCTACCACGGAGGGGAACCAGGTTTGGCCAGGGTCGCCCAGCTTCATACCTGAGCTCCTACAGGTATCCTCAGCGGTTTCTGATTACCTCAAGGAAACACAACGGGAGGAACAGGGCCCTTCCGTGGAGGCCCTTTTGGGCACAGGGACCTCTGCGTGGGATCTACTGGGTAAGTATGGCAGTACCTCACGTAGGCCTCAGTGACCAAGGCTCTCCGGCTCACGCCTAGCTGTGTAAAGCAGTGTGGCGAACGTACGTACTGCTCCTCAGGCTGGGCCCACAGCCTAGCTTTCGCTTCTGTGAGAGTGCTGTCCCGAGTCTCTTCCTGGAGCCAGTCGTCAGCGCGGTGTCTTTTGGCACTGCAGTTCTCTCTCAGTCAAGGAGGCCGTTCGACTGACTGGCAAAGGGAGTCCGCCCAGCGCTGCTTTCGCCAGTCTCTCTGACGACTGGGCCACTCAACCTGGGCAACCCAGAGAGGAGTACACTGCCCTAGCTATGAATGTGAAGAGCTGTCTCCAGGGGCCTGCTTACGCTAAGGTTCCTCAGAAGCCAGAGGCCGCCGTTCCGGCACGGAGAGAGGTCATCCTGCGAAACTGGTGAATGGGCTCCTACCCTGTGTGTCCCCAGGAGCGTCGCAGGGTTAAGGCACTCCGTGGTGGAGTATGGCCTCATTGGAGACCCCTGCACACCCAAGTCCCCTGACGTGAAACACTGGAACTTCACCTTGAGGCCTGAGCTCACCTTTCGTTCGGCCGGAGCCGAACCTGGGGAGCCGTGGGAGGAGTTCCTAGAAAGGGATTGCCAGCACGGTTTTCGCTTGGGGAGAAC
Organism: Grampus griseus; assembly: GCF_964374135.1. NCBI lineage: Eukaryota > Metazoa > Chordata > Mammalia > Artiodactyla > Delphinidae > Grampus > Grampus griseus. Next base: position 61,156 of record NW_028132929.1, on the reverse strand, counting down.
ACGCAGCCTCGGCCCACAACGACAGTCCTGCCGTGCAGAGACGTCGGGCCGCTAGTGCTGTTCCAGGCAGCTGTGAAGCCAAGCGCAAGGCACCTGCAAACGGGGAGAAAGCGTCCTCTCCCCTCCGCGTCCCAGGTTCAAGCTGAATGACGCAGCATGTTTCTCGGAAGGCTCTGCCGAGCTATCTAGTACAAGGGAGAGAGTGCCTGCCTCTGCCGAGAAAGGTTTTGACGTGGGGATTGCTGGACAGGCGGAAGAGCGTTCCCCAGGCCGTGCAAAGTTGAGGCCTTGGTGATTCTGGATGGTCCCAAGGGTCCAGAATTGTCCCTGGGAAAGCTGTCCTTTTCCCTCTTTTTCCGGCTGGAAGTACACCTCTGGCATCCGACTGCCGTTCGGCGACGTCCTGGGGGAGACGCCCCGGTTTCACTTGGGACGCACACTGGTGTTTCTCAGAAGAGCCCAAATTCCTCCCTGCGGGTGGGTGGGCCCTGGGCACACCAGCATGGAATGTAAGGCTGTTAAGAACTACGTACCTTGAGGCCGTGTGAAGGCCGCACGAACGAGAGCTTTCGAGCGAACAGGGCAGCGCTTCGCCATCACCGTTGCTCATTCACGGAGCTTAGTCAAACGAACGCATTTACTTCCTGGGGCTCCAACACAGCCGAGGAGTTGGAAGGCATACAGTGAGGGCCCTTTGACAGTTGTTACAACGAACGTGAGTGCACAGTGTCTCGTGAAATACCTTCCACGGTTGAAGCATTCCGTTAACGCATGCCCCTCCGCTCCCTCTGGCGCTCCGAGGTGTTCCTAACGGGGGAAATCTGGACTTTTGCTCGAGGCCGGGGTGGGGCGGGGGGACTCACAATTCTTCTGCCGGCGAGCTCCAGAGCGCTCCTGCTGAAGCTCCCAGCAAGGAACTGAGAGCAGCAGGCCTCACACGAGTCAACTCAGACGTCTTCTGTCACGAGTCAACTCAGACTTCTTATGTGAGGCCTTCCGGCAGCAAAGAGAAGGTGCGCGCGAGGAGTGTGCTTCAGGCAGCTTAGGACCCGCCACTGTCTCGTCTACCACGGAGGGGAACCAGGTTTGGCCAGGGTCGCCCAGCTTCATACCTGAGCTCCTACAGGTATCCTCAGCGGTTTCTGATTACCTCAAGGAAACACAACGGGAGGAACAGGGCCCTTCCGTGGAGGCCCTTTTGGGCACAGGGACCTCTGCGTGGGATCTACTGGGTAAGTATGGCAGTACCTCAGGTAGGCCTCAGTGACCAAGGCTCTCCGGCTCACGCCTAGCTGTGTAAAGCAGTGTGGCAAACGTACGTACAGCTCCTCAGGCTGGGCCCACAGCCTAGCTTTCACTTCTGTGAGAGTGCTGTCCCGAGTCTCTTCCTGGAGCCAGTCGTCAGCGCGGTGTCTTTTGGCACTGCAGTTCTCTCTCAGTCAAGGAGGCCGTTCGACTGACTGGCAAAGGGAGTCCGCCCAGCGCTGCTTTCGCCAGTCTCTCTGACGACTGGGCCACTCAACCTGGGCAACCCAGAGAGGAGTACACTGCCCTAGCTATGAATGTGAAGAGCTGTCTCCAGGGGCCTGCTTACGCTAAGGTTCCTCAGAAGCCAGAGGCCGCCGTTCCGGCACGGAGAGAGGTCATCCTGCGAAACTGGTGAATGGGCTCCTACCCTGTGTGTCCCCAGGAGCGTCGCAGGGTTAAGGCACTCCGTGGTGGAGTATGGCCTCATTGGAGACCCCTGCACACCCAAGTCCCCTGACGTGAAACACTGGAACTTCACCTTGAGGCCTGAGCTCACCTTTCGTTCGGCCGGAGCCGAACCTGGGGAGCCGTGGGAGGAGTTCCTAGAAAGGGATTGCCAGCACGGTTTTCGCTTTGGGAGAACACGCAGCCTCGGCCCACAACGACAGTCCTGCCGTGCAGAGACGTCGGGCCGCTAGTGCTGTTCCAGGCAGCTGTGAAGCCAAGCGCAAGGCACCTGCAAACGGGGAGAAAGCGTCCTCTCCCCTCCGCGTCCCAGGTTCAAGCTGAATGACGCAGCATGTTTCTCGGAAGGCTCTGCCGAGCTATCTAGTACAAGGGAGAGAGTGCCTGCCTCTGCCGAGAAAGGTTTTGACGTGGGGATTGCTGGACAGGCGGAAGAGCGTTCCCCAGGCCGTGCAAAGTTGAGGCCTTGGTGATTCTGGATGGTCCCAAGGGTCCAGAATTGTCCCTGGGAAAGCTGTCCTTTTCCCTCTTTTTCCGGCTGGAAGTACACCTCTGGCATCCGACTGCCGTTCGGCGACGTCCTGGGGGAGACGCCCCGGTTTCACTTGGGACGCACACTGGTGTTTCTCAGAAGAGCCCAAATTCCTCCCTGCGGGTGGGTGGGCCCTGGGCACACCAGCATGGAATGTAAGGCTGTTAAGAACTGCGTACCTTGAGGCCGTGTGAAGGCCGCACGAACGAGAGCTTTCGAGCGAACAGGGCAGCGCTTCGCCATCACCGTTGCTCATTCACGGAGCTTAGTCAAACGAACGCATTTACTTCCTGGGGCTCCAACACAGCCGAGGAGTTGGAAGGCATACAGTGAGGGCCCTTTGACAGTTGTTACAACGAACGTGAGTGCACAGTGTCTCGTGAAATACCTTCCACGGTTGAAGCATTCCGTTAACGCATGCCCCTCCGCTCCCTCTGGCGCTCCGAGGTGTTCCTAACGGGGGAAATCTGGACTTTTGCTCGAGGCCGGGGTGGGGCTGGGGGACTCACAATTCTTCTGCCGGCGAGCTCCAGAGCGCTCCTGCTGAAGCTCCCAGCAAGGAACTGAGAGCAGCAGGCCTCACACGAGTCAACTCAGACGTCTTCTGTCACGAGTCAACTCAGACTTCTTATGTGAGGCCTTCCGGCAGCAAAGAGAAGGTGCGCGCGAGGAGTGTGCTTCAGGCAGCTTAGGACCCGCCACTGTCTCGTCTACCACGGAGGGGAACCAGGTTTGGCCAGGGTCGCCCAGCTTCATACCTGAGCTCCTACAGGTATCCTCAGCGGTTTCTGATTACCTCAAGGAAACACAACGGGAGGAACAGGGCCCTTCCGTGGAGGCCCTTTTGGGCACAGGGACCTCTGCGTGGGATCTACTGGGTAAGTATGGCAGTACCTCAGGTAGGCCTCAGTGACCAAGGCTCTCCGGCTCACGCCTAGCTGTGTAAAGCAGTGTGGCAAACGTACGTACAGCTCCTCAGGCTGGGCCCACAGCCTAGCTTTCACTTCTGTGAGAGTGCTGTCCCGAGTCTCTTCCTGGAGCCAGTCGTCAGCGCGGTGTCTTTTGGCACTGCAGTTCTCTCTCAGTCAAGGAGGCCGTTCGACTGACTGGCAAAGGGAGTCCGCCCAGCGCTGCTTTCGCCAGTCTCTCTGACGACTGGGCCACTCAACCTGGGCAACCCAGAGAGGAGTACACTGCCCTAGCTATGAATGTGAAGAGCTGTCTCCAGGGGCCTGCTTACGCTAAGGTTCCTCAGAAGCCAGAGGCCGCCGTTCCGGCACGGAGAGAGGTCATCCTGCGAAACTGGTGAATGGGCTCCTACCCTGTGTGTCCCCAGGAGCGTCGCAGGGTTAAGGCACTCCGTGGTGGAGTATGGCCTCATTGGAGACCCCTGCACACCCAAGTCCCCTGACGTGAAACACTGGAACTTCACCTTGAGGCCTGAGCTCACCTTTCGTTCGGCCGGAGCCGAACCTGGGGAGCCGTGGGAGGAGTTCCTAGAAAGGGATTGCCAGCACGGTTTTCGCTTTGGGAGAACACGCAGCCTCGGCCCACAACGACAGTCCTGCCGTGCAGAGACGTCGGGCCGCTAGTGCTGTTCCAGGCAGCTGTGAAGCCAAGCGCAAGGCGCCTGCAAACGGGGAGAAAGCGTCCTCTCCCCTCCGCGTTCCACGTTCAAGCTGAATGACGCAGCATGTTTCTCGGAAGGCTCTGCCGAGCTATCTAGTACAAGGGAGAGAGTGCCTGCCTCTGCCGAGAAAGGTTTTGACGTGGGGATTGCTGGACAGGCGGAAGAGCGTTCCCCAGGCCGTGCAAAGTTGAGGCCTTGGTGATTCTGGATGGTCCCAAGGGTCCAGAATTGTCCCTGGGAAAGCTGTCCTTTTCCCTCTTTTTCCGGCTGGAAGTACACCTCTGGCATCCGACTGCCGTTCGGCGACGTCCTGGGGGAGACGCCCCGGTTTCACTTGGGACGCACACTGGTGTTTCTCAGAAGAGCCCAAATTCCTCCCTGCGGGTGGGTGGGGGCCTGGGCACACCAGCATGGAATGTAAGGCTGTTTAGAACTGCGTACCTTGAGGCCGTGTGAAGGCCGCACGAAGGAGAGCTTTCGAGCGAACAGGGCAGCGCTTCGCCATCACCGTTGCACATTCACGGAGCTTAGTCAAACGAACGCATTTACTTCCTGGGGCTCCAACACAGCCGAGGAGTTGGAAGGCATACAGTGAGGGCCCTTTGACAGTTGTTACAACGAACGTGAGTGCACAGTGTCTCGTGAAATACCTTCCACGGTTGAAGCATTCCGTTAACGCATGCCCCTCCGCTCCCTCTGGCGCTCTGAGGTGTTCCTAACGGGGGAAATCTGGACTTTTGCTCGAGGCCGGGGTGGGGCGGGGGGACTCACAATTCTTCTGCCGGCGAGCTCCAGAGCGCTCCTGCTGAAGCTCCCAGCAAGGAACTGAGAGCAGCAGGCCTCACACGAGTCAACTCAGACGTCTTCTGTCACGAGTCAACTCAGACTTCTTATGTGAGGCCTTCCGGCAGCAAAGAGAAGGTGCGCGCGAGGAGTGTGCTTCAGGCAGCTTAGGACCCGCCACTGTCTCGTCTACCACGGAGGGGAACCAGGTTTGGCCAGGGTCGCCCAGCTTCAAACCTGAGCTCCTACAGGTATCCTCAGCGGTTTCTGATTACCTCAAGGAAACACAACGGGAGGAACAGGGCCCTTCCGTGGAGGCCCTTTTGGGCACAGGGACCTCTGCGTGGGATCTACTGGGTAAGTATGGCAGTACCTCAGGTAGGCCTCAGTGACCAAGGCTCTCCGGCTCACGCCTAGCTGTGTAAAGCAGTGTGGCGAACGTACGTACTGCTCCTCAGGCTGGGCCCACAGCCTAGCTTTCGCTTCTGTGAGAGTGCTGTCCCGAGTCTCTTCCTGGAGCCAGTCGTCAGCGCGGTGTCTTTTGGCACTGCAGTTCTCTCTCAGTCAAGGAGGCCGTGCGACTGACTGGCAAAGGGAGTCCGCCCAGCGCTGCTTTCGCCAGTCTCTCTGACGACTGGGCCACTCTACCTGGGCAACCCAGAGAGGAGTACACTGCCCTAGCTATGAAAGTGAAGAGCTGTCTCCAGGGGCCTGCTTACGCTAAGGTTCCTCAGAAGCCAGAGGCCGCCGTTCCGGCACGGAGAGAGGTCATCCTGCGAAACTGGTGAATGGGCTCCTACCCTGTGTGTCCCCAGGGACGTCGCAGGGTTAAGGCACTCCGTGGTGGAGTATGGCCTCATTGGAGACCCCTGCACACCCAAGTCCTCTGACGTGAAACACTGGAACTTCACCTTGAGGCCCGAGCTCACCTTTCGTTCGGCCGGAGCCGAACCTGGGGAGCCGTGGGAGGAGTTCCTAGAAAGGGATTGCCAGCACGGTTTTCGCTTTGGGAGAACACGCAGCCTCGGCCCACAACGACAGTCCTGCCGTGCAGAGACGTCGGGCCACTAGTGCTGTTCCAGGCAGCTGTGAAGCCAAGCGCAAGGCGCCTGCAAACGGGGAGAAAGCGTCCTCTCCCCTCCGCGTCCCACGTTGAAGCTGAATGACGCAGCATGTTTCTCGGAAGGCTCTGCCGAGCTATCTAGTACAAGGGAGAGAGTGCCTGCCTCTGCCGAGAAAGGTTTTGACGTGGGGATTGCTGGACAGGCGGAAGAGCGTTCCCCAGGCCGTGCAAAGTTGAGGCCTTGGTGATTCTGGATGGTCCCAAGGGTCCAGAATTGTCCCTGGGAAAGCTGTCCTTTTCCCTCTTTTTCCGGCTGGAAGTACACCTCTGGCATCCGACTGCCGTTCGGCGACGTCCTGGGGGAGACGCCCCGGTTTCACTTGGGACGCACACTGGTGTTTCTCAGAAGAGCCCAAATTCCTCTCTGCGGGCGGGTGGGGGCCTGGGCACACCAGCATGGAATGTAAGGCTGTTTAGAACTGCGTACCTTGAGGCCGTGTGAAGGCCGCACGAATGAGAGCTTTCGAGCGAACAGGGCAGCGCTTCGCCATCACCGTTGCACATTCACGGAGCTTAGTCAAACGAACGCATTTACTTCCTGGGGCTCCAACACAGCCGAGGAGTTGGAAGGCATACAGTGAGGGCCCTTTGACAGTTGTTACAACGAACGTGAGTGCACAGTGTCTCGTGAAATACCTTCCACGGTTGAAGCATTCCGTTAACGCATGCCCCTCCGCTCCCTCTGGCGCTCCGAGGTGTTCCTAACGGGGGAAATCTGGACTTTTGCTCGAGGCCGGGGTGGGGCGGGGGGACTCACAATTCTTCTGCCGGCGAGCTCCAGAGCGCTCCTGCTGAAGCTCCCAGCAAGGAACTGAGAGCAGCAGGCCTCACACGAGTCAACTCAGACGTCTTCTGTCACGAGTCAACTCAGACTTCTTATGTGAGGCCTTCCGGCAGCAAAGAGAAGGTGCGCGCGAGGAGTGTGCTTCAGGCAGCTTAGGACCCGCCACTGTCTCGTCTACCACAGAGGGGAACCAGGTTTGGCCAGGGTCGCCCAGCTTCATACCTGAGCTCCTACAGGTATCCTCAGTGGTTTCTGAGTACCTCAAGGAAACACAACGGGAGGAACAGGGTCCTTCCGTGGAGGCCCTTTTGGGCACAGGGACCTCTGCGTGGGATCTACTGGGTAAGTATGGCAGTACCTCAGGTAGGCCTCAGTGACCAAGGCTCTCCGGCTCACGCCTAGCTGTGCAAAGCAGTGTGGCGAACGTACGTACTGCTCCTCAGGCTGGGCCCACAGCCTAGCTTTCGCTTCTGTGAGAGTGCTGTCCCGAGTCTCTTCCTGGAGCCAGTCGTCAGCGCGGTGGCTTTTGGCACTGCAGTTCTCTCTCAGTCAAGGAGGCCGTGCGACTGACTGGCAAAGGGAGTCCGCCCAGCGCTGCTTTCGCCAGTCTCTCTGACGACTGGGCCACTCTACCTGGGCAACCCAGAGAGGAGTACACTGCCCTAGCTATGAAAGTGAAGAGCTGTCTCCAGGGGCCTGCTTACGCTAAGGTTCCTCAGAAGCCAGAGGCCGCCGTTCCGGCACGGAGAGAGGTCATCCTGCGAAACTGGTGAATGGGCTCCTACCCTGTGTGTCCCCAGGGACGTCGCAGGGTTAAGGCACTCCGTGGTGGAGTATGGCCTCATTGGAGACCCCTGCACACCCAAGTCCTCTGACGTGAAACACTGGAACTTCACCTTGAGGCCCGAGCTCACCTTTCGTTCGGCCGGAGCCGAACCTGGGGAGCCGTGGGAGGAGTTCCTAGAAAGGGATTGCCAGCACGGTTTTCGCTTTGGGAGAACACGCAGCCTCGGCCCACAACGACAGTCCTGCCGTGCAGAGACGTCGGGCCGCTAGTGCTGTTCCAGGCAGCTGTGAAGCCAAGCGCAAGGCACCTGCAAACGGGGAGAAAGCGTCCTCTCCCCTCCGCGTCCCACGTTCAAGCTGAATGACGCAGCATGTTTCTCGGAAGGCTCTGCCGAGCTATCTAGTACAAGGGAGAGAGTGCCTGCCTCTGCCGAGAAAGGTTTTGACGTGGGGATTGCTGGACAGGCGGAAGAGCGTTCCCCAGGCCGTGCAAAGTTGAGGCCTTGGTGATTCTGGATGGTCCCAAGGGTCCAGAATTGTCCCTGGGAAAGCTGTCCTTTTCCCTCTTTTTCCGGCTGGAAGTACACCTCTGGCATCCGACTGCCGTTCGGCGACGTCCTGGGGGAGACGCCCCGGTTTCACTTGGGACGCACACTGGTGTTTCTCAGAAGAGCCCAAATTCCTCCCTGCGGGTGGGTGGGGGCCTGGGCACACCAGCATGGAATGTAAGGCTCTTTAGAACTGCGTACCTTGAGGCCGTGTGAAGGCCGCACGAACGAGAGCTTTCGAGCGAACAGGGCAGCGCTTCGCCATCACCGTTGCACATTCACGGAGCTTAGTCAAACGAACGCATTTACTTCCTGGGGCTCCAACACAGCCGAGGAGTTGGAAGGCATACAGTGAGGGCCCTTTGACAGTTGTTACAACGAACGTGAGTGCACAGTGTCTCGTGAAATACCTTCCACGGTTGAAGCATTCCGTTAACGCATGCCCCTCCGCTCCCTCTGGCGCTCCGAGGTGTTCCTAACGGGGGAAATCTGGACTTTTGCTCGAGGCTGGGGTGGGGCGGGGGGACTCACAATTCTTCTGCCGGCGAGCTCCAGAGCGCTCCTGCTGAAGCTCCCAGCAAGGAACTGAGAGCAGCAGGCCTCACACGAGTCAACTCAGACGTCTTCTGTCACGAGTCAACTCAGACTTCTTATGTGAGGCCTTCCGGCAGCAAAGAGAAGGTGCGCGCGAGGAGTGTGCTTCAGGCAGCTTAGGACCCGCCACTGTCTCGTCTACCACGGAGGGGAACCAGGTTTGGCCAGGGTCGCCCAGCTTCATACCTGAGCTCCTACAGGTATCCTCAGCGGTTTCTGATTACCTCAAGGAAACACAACGGGAGGAACAGGGCCCTTCCGTGGAGGCCCTTTTGGGCACAGGGACCTCTGCGTGGGATCTACTGGGTAAGTATGGCAGTACCTCAGGTAGGCCTCAGTGACCAAGGCTCTCCGGCTCACGCCTAGCTGTGTAAAGTAGTGTGGCGAACGTACATACTGCTCCTCAGGCTGGGCCCACAGCCTAGCTTTCGCTTCTGTGAGAGTGCTGTCCCGAGTCTCTTCCTGGAGCCAGTCGTCAGCGCGGTGTCTTTTGGCACTGCAGTTCTCTCTCAGTCAAGGAGGCCGTGCGACTGACTGGCAAAGGGAGTCCGCCCAGCGCTGCTTTCGCCAGTCTCTCTGACGACTGGGCCACTCTACCTGGGCAAACCAGAGAGGAGTACACTGCCCTAGCTATGAATGTGAAGAGCTGTCTCCAGGGGCCTGCTTACGCTAAGGTTCCTCAGAAGCCAGAGGCCGCCGTTCCGGCACGGAGAGAGGTCATCCTGCGAAACTGGTGAATGGGCTCCTACCCTGTGTGTCCCCAGGGGCGTCGCAGGGTTAAGGCACTCCGTGGTGGAGTATGGCCTCATTGGAGACCCCTGCACACCCAAGTCCCCTGACGTGAAACACTGGAATTTCACCTTGAGGCCTGAGCTCACCTTTCTTTCGGCCGGAGCCGAACCTGGGGAGCCGTGGGAGGAGTTCCTAGAAAGGGATTGCCAGCACGGTTTTCGCTTTGGGAGAACACGCAGCCTCGGCCCACAACGACAGTCCTGCCGTGCAGAGACGTCGGGCCGCTAGTGCTGTTCCAGGCAGCTGTGAAGCCAAGCGCAAGGCGCCTGCAAACGGGGAGAAAGCGTCCTCTCCCCTCCGCGTCCCACGTTCAAGCTGAATGACGCAGCATGTTTCTCGGAAGGCTCTGCCGAGCTATCTAGTACAAGGGAGAGAGTGCCTGCCTCTGCCGAGAAAGGTTTTGACGTGGGGATTGCTGGACAGGCGGAAGAGCGTTCCCCAGGCCGTGCAAAGTTGAGGCCTTGGTGATTCTGGATGGTCCCAAGGGTCCAGAATTGTCCCTGGGAAAGCTGTCCTTTTCCCTCTTTTTCCGGCTGGAAGTACACCTCTGGCATCCGACTGCCGTTCGGCGACGTCCTGGGGGAGACGCCCCGGTTTCACTTGGGACGCACACTGGTGTTTCTCAGAAGAGCCCAAATTCCTCCCTGCGGGTGGGTGGGGGCCTGGGCACACCAGCATGGAATGTAAGGCTCTTTAGAACTGCGTACCTTGAGGCCGTGTGAAGGCCGCACGAACGAGAGCTTTCGAGCGAACAGGGCAGCGCTTCGCCATCACCGTTGCTCATTCACGGAGCTTAGTCAAACGAACGCATTTACTTCCTGGGGCTCCAACACAGCCGAGGAGTTGGAAGGCATACAGTGAGGGCCCTTTGACAGTTGTTACAACGAACGTGAGTGCACAGTGTCTCGTGAAATACCTTCCACGGTTGAAGCATTCCGTTAACGCATGCCCCTCCGCTCCCTCTGGCGCTCCGAGGTGTTCCTAACGGGGGAAATCTGGACTTTTGCTCGAGGCCGGGGTGGGGCGGGGGGACTCACAATTCTTCTGCCGGCGAGCTCCAGAGCGCTCCTGCTGAAGCTCCCAGCAAGGAACTGAGAGCAGCAGGCCTCACACGAGTCAACTCAGACGTCTTCTGTCACGAGTCAACTCAGACTTCTTATGTGAGGCCTTCCGGCAGCAAAGAGAAGGTGCGCGCGAGGAGTGTGCTTCAGGCAGCTTAGGACCCGCCACTGTCTCGTCTACCACGGAGGGGAACCAGGTTTGGCCAGGGTCGCCCAGCTTCATACCTGAGCTCCTACAGGTATCCTCAGCGGTTTCTGATTACCTCAAGGAAACACAACGGGAGGAACAGGGCCCTTCCGTGGAGGCCCTTTTGGGCACAGGGACCTCTGCGTGGGATCTACTGGGTAAGTATGGCAGTACCTCACGTAGGCCTCAGTGACCAAGGCTCTCCGGCTCACGCCTAGCTGTGTAAAGCAGTGTGGCGAACGTACGTACTGCTCCTCAGGCTGGGCCCACAGCCTAGCTTTCGCTTCTGTGAGAGTGCTGTCCCGAGTCTCTTCCTGGAGCCAGTCGTCAGCGCGGTGTCTTTTGGCACTGCAGTTCTCTCTCAGTCAAGGAGGCCGTTCGACTGACTGGCAAAGGGAGTCCGCCCAGCGCTGCTTTCGCCAGTCTCTCTGACGACTGGGCCACTCAACCTGGGCAACCCAGAGAGGAGTACACTGCCCTAGCTATGAATGTGAAGAGCTGTCTCCAGGGGCCTGCTTACGCTAAGGTTCCTCAGAAGCCAGAGGCCGCCGTTCCGGCACGGAGAGAGGTCATCCTGCGAAACTGGTGAATGGGCTCCTACCCTGTGTGTCCCCAGGAGCGTCGCAGGGTTAAGGCACTCCGTGGTGGAGTATGGCCTCATTGGAGACCCCTGCACACCCAAGTCCCCTGACGTGAAACACTGGAACTTCACCTTGAGGCCTGAGCTCACCTTTCGTTCGGCCGGAGCTGAACCTGGGGAGCCGTGGGAGGAGTTCCTAGAAAGGGATTGCCAGCACGGTTTTCGCTTTGGGAGAACACGCAGCCTCGGCCCACAACGACAGTCCTGCCGTGCAGAGACGTCGGGCCGCTAGTGCTGTTCCAGGCAGCTGTGAAGCCAAGCGCAAGGCGCCTGCAAACGGGGAGAAAGCGTCCTCTCCCCTCCGCGTCCCACGTTCAAGCTGAATGACGCAGCATGTTTCTCGGAAGGCTCTGCCGAGCTATCTAGTACAAGGGAGAGAGTGCCTGCCTCTGCCGAGAAAGGTTTTGACGTGGGGATTGCTGGACAGGCGGAAGAGCGTTCCCCAGGCCGTGCAAAGTTGAGGCCTTGGTGATTCTGGATGGTCCCAAGGGTCCAGAATTGTCCCTGGGAAAGCTGTCCTTTTCCCTCTTTTTCCGGCTGGAAGTACACCTCTGGCATCCGACTGCCGTTCGGCGACGTCCTGGGGGAGACGCCCCGGTTTCACTTGGGACGCACACTGGTGTTTCTCAGAAGAGCCCAAATTCCTCCCTGCGGGTGGGTGGGGGCCTGGGCACACCAGCATGGAATGTAAGGCTGTTTAGAACTGCGTACCTTGAGGCCGTGTGAAGGCCGCACGAAGGAGAGCTTTCGAGCGAACAGGGCAGCGCTTCGCCATCACCGTTGCACATTCACGGAGCTTAGTCAAACGAACGCATTTACTTCCTGGGGCTCCAACACAGCCGAGGAGTTGGAAGGCATACAGTGAGGGCCCTTTGACAGTTGTTACAACGAACGTGAGTGCACAGTGTCTCGTGAAATACCTTCCACGGTTGAAGCATTCCGTTAACGCATGCCCCTCCGCTCCCTCTGGCGCTCCGAGGTGTTCCTAACGGGGGAAATCTGGACTTTTGCTCGAGGCCGGGGTGGGGCGGGGGGACTCACAATTCTTCTGCCGGCGAGCTCCAGAGCGCTCCTGCTGAAGCTCCCAGCAAGGAACTGAGAGCAGCAGGCCTCACACGAGTCAACTCAGACGTCTTCTGTCACGAGTCAACTCAGACTTCTTATGTGAGGCCTTCCGGCAGCAAAGAGAAGGTGCGCGCGAGGAGTGTGCTTCAGGCAGCTTAGGACCCGCCACTGTCTCGTCTACCACGGAGGGGAACCAGGTTTGGCCAGGGTCGCCCAGCTTCAAACCTGAGCTCCTACAGGTATCCTCAGCGGTTTCTGATTACCTCAAGGAAACACAACGGGAGGAACAGGGCCCTTCCGTGGAGGCCCTTTTGGGCACAGGGACCTCTGCGTGGGATCTACTGGGTAAGTATGGCAGTACCTCAGGTAGGCCTCAGTGACCAAGGCTCTCCGGCTCACGCCTAGCTGTGTAAAGCAGTGTGGCGAACGTACGTACTGCTCCTCAGGCTGGGCCCACAGCCTAGCTTTCGCTTCTGTGAGAGTGCTGTCCCGAGTCTCTTCCTGGAGCCAGTCGTCAGCGCGGTGTCTTTTGGCACTGCAGTTCTCTCTCAGTCAAGGAGGCCGTGCGACTGACTGGCAAAGGGAGTCCGCCCAGCGCTGCTTTCGCCAGTCTCTCTGACGACTGGGCCACTCTACCTGGGCAACCCAGAGAGGAGTACACTGCCCTAGCTATGAAAGTGAAGAGCTGTCTCCAGGGGCCTGCTTACGCTAAGGTTCCTCAGAAGCCAGAGGCCGCCGTTCCGGCACGGAGAGAGGTCATCCTGCGAAACTGGTGAATGGGCTCCTACCCTGTGTGTCCCCAGGGACGTCGCAGGGTTAAGGCACTCCGTGGTGGAGTATGGCCTCATTGGAGACCCCTGCACACCCAAGTCCTCTGACGTGAAACACTGGAACTTCACCTTGAGGCCCGAGCTCACCTTTCGTTCGGCCGGAGCCGAACCTGGGGAGCCGTGGGAGGAGTTCCTAGAAAGGGATTGCCAGCACGGTTTTCGCTTTGGGAGAACACGCAGCCTCGGCCCACAACGACAGTCCTGCCGTGCAGAGACGTCGGGCCACTAGTGCTGTTCCAGGCAGCTGTGAAGCCAAGCGCAAGGCGCCTGCAAACGGGGAGAAAGCGTCCTCTCCCCTCCGCGTCCCACGTTGAAGCTGAATGACGCAGCATGTTTCTCGGAAGGCTCTGCCGAGCTATCTAGTACAAGGGAGAGAGTGCCTGCCTCTGCCGAGAAAGGTTTTGACGTGGGGATTGCTGGACAGGCGGAAGAGCGTTCCCCAGGCCGTGCAAAGTTGAGGCCTTGGTGATTCTGGATGGTCCCAAGGGTCCAGAATTGTCCCTGGGAAAGCTGTCCTTTTCCCTCTTTTTCCGGCTGGAAGTACACCTCTGGCATCCGACTGCCGTTCGGCGACGTCCTGGGGGAGACGCCCCGGTTTCACTTGGGACGCACACTGGTGTTTCTCAGAAGAGCCCAAATTCCTCTCTGCGGGCGGGTGGGGGCCTGGGCACACCAGCATGGAATGTAAGGCTGTTTAGAACTGCGTACCTTGAGGCCGTGTGAAGGCCGCACGAACGAGAGCTTTCGAGCGAACAGGGCAGCGCTTCGCCATCACCGTTGCACATTCACGGAGCTTAGTCAAACGAACGCATTTACTTCCTGGGGCTCCAACACAGCCGAGGAGTTGGAAGGCATACAGTGAGGGCCCTTTGACAGTTGTTACAACGAACGTGAGTGCACAGTGTCTCGTGAAATACCTTCCACGGTTGAAGCATTCCGTTAACGCATGCCCCTCCGCTCCCTCTGGCGCTCCGAGGTGTTCCTAACGGGGGAAATCTGGACTTTTGCTCGAGGCCGGGGTGGGGCGGGGGGACTCACAATTCTTCTGCCGGCGAGCTCCAGAGCGCTCCTGCTGAAGCTCCCAGCAAGGAACTGAGAGCAGCAGGCCTCACACGAGTCAACTCAGACGTCTTCTGTCACGAGTCAACTCAGACTTCTTATGTGAGGCCTTCCGGCAGCAAAGAGAAGGTGCGCGCGAGGAGTGTGCTTCAGGCAGCTTAGGACCCGCCACTGTCTCGTCTACCACAGAGGGGAACCAGGTTTGGCCAGGGTCGCCCAGCTTCATACCTGAGCTCCTACAGGTATCCTCAGTGGTTTCTGAGTACCTCAAGGAAACACAACGGGAGGAACAGGGTCCTTCCGTGGAGGCCCTTTTGGGCACAGGGACCTCTGCGTGGGATCTACTGGGTAAGTATGGCAGTACCTCAGGTAGGCCTCAGTGACCAAGGCTCTCCGGCTCACGCCTAGCTGTGCAAAGCAGTGTGGCGAACGTACGTACTGCTCCTCAGGCTGGGCCCACAGCCTAGCTTTCGCTTCTGTGAGAGTGCTGTCCCGAGTCTCTTCCTGGAGCCAGTCGTCAGCGCGGTGTCTTTTGGCACTGCAGTTCTCTCTCAGTCAAGGAGGCCGTGCGACTGACTGGCAAAGGGAGTCCGCCCAGCGCTGCTTTCGCCAGTCTCTCTGACGACTGGGCCACTCTACCTGGGCAACCCAGAGAGGAGTACACTGCCCTAGCTATGAAAGTGAAGAGCTGTCTCCAGGGGCCTGCTTACGCTAAGGTTCCTCAGAAGCCAGAGGCCGCCGTTCCGGCACGGAGAGAGGTCATCCTGCGAAACTGGTGAATGGGCTCCTACCCTGTGTGTCCCCAGGGACGTCGCAGGGTTAAGGCACTCCGTGGTGGAGTATGGCCTCATTGGAGACCCCTGCACACCCAAGTCCTCTGACGTGAAACACTGGAACTTCACCTTGAGGCCCGAGCTCACCTTTCGTTCGGCCGGAGCCGAACCTGGGGAGCCGTGGGAGGAGTTCCTAGAAAGGGATTGCCAGCACGGTTTTCGCTTTGGGAGAACACGCAGCCTCGGCCCACAACGACAGTCCTGCCGTGCAGAGACGTCGGGCCGCTAGTGCTGTTCCAGGCAGCTGTGAAGCCAAGCGCAAGGCACCTGCAAACGGGGAGAAAGCGTCCTCTCCCCTCCGCGTCCCAGGTTCAAGCTGAATGACGCAGCATGTTTCTCGGAAGGCTCTGCCGAGCTATCTAGTACAAGGGAGAGAGTGCCTGCCTCTGCCGAGAAAGGTTTTGACGTGGGGATTGCTGGACAGGCGGAAGAGCGTTCCCCAGGCCGTGCAAAGTTGAGGCCTTGGTGATTCTGGATGGTCCCAAGGGTCCAGAATTGTCCCTGGGAAAGCTGTCCTTTTCCCTCTTTTTCCGGCTGGAAGTACACCTCTGGCATCCGACTGCCGTTCGGCGACGTCCTGGGGGAGACGCCCCGGTTTCACTTGGGACGCACACTGGTGTTTCTCAGAAGAGCCCAAATTCCTCCCTGCGGGTGGGTGGGCCCTGGGCACACCAGCATGGAATGTAAGGCTGTTAAGAACTGCGTACCTTGAGGCCGTGTGAAGGCCGCACGAACGAGAGCTTTCGAGCGAACAGGGCAGCGCTTCGCCATCACCGTTGCACATTCACGGAGCTTAGTCAAACGAACGCATTTACTTCCTGGGGCTCCAACACAGCCGAGGAGTTGGAAGGCATACAGTGAGGGCCCTTTGACAGTTGTTACAACGAACGTGAGTGCACAGTGTCTCGTGAAATACCTTCCACGGTTGAAGCATTCCGTTAACGCATGCCCCTCCGCTCCCTCTGGCGCTCCGAGGTGTTCCTAACGGGGGAAATCTGGACTTTTGCTCGAGGCCGGGGTGGGGCGGGGGGACTCACAATTCTTCTGCCGGCGAGCTCCAGAGCGCTCCTGCTGAAGCTCCCAGCAAGGAACTGAGAGCAGCAGGCCTCACACGAGTCAACTCAGACGTCTTCTGTCACGAGTCAACTCAGACTTCTTATGTGAGGCCTTCCGGCAGCAAAGAGAAGGTGCGCGCGAGGAGTGTGCTTCAGGCAGCTTAGGACCCGCCACTGTCTCGTCTACCACGGAGGGGAACCAGGTTTGGCCAGGGTCGCCCAGCTTCATACCTGAGCTCCTACAGGTATCCTCAGCGGTTTCTGATTACCTCAAGGAAACACAACGGGAGGAACAGGGCCCTTCCGTGGAGGCCCTTTTGGGCACAGGGACCTCTGCGTGGGATCTACTGGGTAAGTATGGCAGTACCTCAGGTAGGCCTCAGTGACCAAGGCTCTCCGGCTCACGCCTAGCTGTGTAAAGCAGTGTGGCGAACGTACGTACTGCTCCTCAGGCTGGGCCCACAGCCTAGCTTTCGCTTCTGTGAGAGTGCTGTCCCGAGTCTCTTCCTGGAGCCAGTCGTCAGCGCGGTGTCTTTTGGCACTGCAGTTCTCTCTCAGTCAAGGAGGCCGTTCGACTGACTGGCAAAGGGAGTCCGCCCAGCGCTGCTTTCGCCAGTCTCTCTGACGACTGGGCCACTCAACCTGGGCAACCCAGAGAGGAGTACACTGCCCTAGCTATGAATGTGAAGAGCTGTCTCCAGGGGCCTGCTTACGCTAAGGTTCCTCAGAAGCCAGAGGCCGCCGTTCCGGCACGGAGAGAGGTCATCCTGCGAAACTGGTGAATGGGCTCCTACCCTGTGTGTCCCCAGGAGCGTCGCAGGGTTAAGGCACTCCGTGGTGGAGTATGGCCTCATTGGAGACCCCTGCACACCCAAGTCCCCTGACGTGAAACACTGGAACTTCACCTTGAGGCCTGAGCTCACCTTTCGTTCGGCCGGAGCTGAACCTGGGGAGCCGTGGGAGGAGTTCCTAGAAAGGGATTGCCAGCACGGTTTTCGCTTTGGGAGAACACGCAGCCTCGGCCCACAACGACAGTCCTGCCGTGCAGAGACGTCGGGCCGCTAGTGCTGTTCCAGGCAGCTGTGAAGCCAAGCGCAAGGCACCTGCAAACGGGGAGAAAGCGTCCTCTCCCCTCCGCGTCCCACGTTCAAGCTGAATGACGCAGCATGTTTCTCGGAAGGCTCTGCCGAGCTATCTAGTACAAGGGAGAGAGTGCCTGCCTCTGCCGAGAAAGATTTTGACGTGGGGATTGCTGGACAGGCGGAAGAGCGTTCCCCAGGCCGTGCAAAGTTGAGGCCTTGGTGATTCTGGATGGTCCCAAGGGTCCAGAATTGTCCCTGGGAAAGCTGTCCTTTTCCCTCTTTTTCCGGCTGGAAGTACACCTCTGGCATCCGACTGCCGTTCGGCGACGTCCTGGGGGAGACGCCCCGGTTTCACTTGGGACGCACACTGGTGTTTCTCAGAAGAGCCCAAATTCCTCCCTGCGGGTGGGTGGGGGCCTGGGCACACCAGCATGGAATGTAAGGCTCTTTAGAACTGCGTACCTTGAGGCCGTGTGAAGGCCGCACGAACGAGAGCTTTCGAGCGAACAGGGCAGCGCTTCGCCATCACCGTTGCACATTCACGGAGCTTAGTCAAACGAACGCATTTACTTCCTGGGGCTCCAACACAGCCGAGGAGTTGGAAGGCATACAGTGAGGGCTCTTTGACAGTTGTTACAACGAACGTGAGTGCACAGTGTCTCGTGAAATACCTTCCACGGTTGAAGCATTCCGTTAACGCATGCCCCTCCGCTCCCTCTGGCGCTCCGAGGTGTTCCTAACGGGGGAAATCTGGACTTTTGCTCGAGGCCGGGGTGGGGCGGGGGGACTCACAATTCTTCTGCCGGCGAGCTCCAGAGCGCTCCTGCTGAAGCTCCCAGCAAGGAACTGAGAGCAGCAGGCCTCACACGAGTCAACTCAGACGTCTTCTGTCACGAGTCAACTCAGACTTCTTATGTGAGGCCTTCCGGCAGCAAAGAGAAGGTGCGCGCGAGGAGTGTGCTTCAGGCAGCTTAGGACCCGCCACTGTCTCGTCTACCACGGAGGGGAACCAGGTTTGGCCAGGGTCGCCCAGCTTCATACCTGAGCTCCTACAGGTATCCTCAGCGGTTTCTGATTACCTCAAGGAAACACAACGGGAGGAACAGGGCCCTTCCGTGGAGGCCCTTTTGGGCACAGGGACCTCTGCGTGGGATCTACTGGGTAAGTATGGCAGTACCTCAGGTAGGCCTCAGTGACCAAGGCTCTCCGGCTCACGCCTAGCTGTGTAAAGAAGTGTGGCGAACGTACGTACTGCTCCTCAGGCTGGGCCCACAGCCTAGCTTTCGCTTCTGTGAGAGTGCTGTCCCGAGTCTCTTCCTGGAGCCAGTCGTCAGCGCGGTGTCTTTTGGCACTGCAGTTCTCTCTCAGTCAAGGAGGCCGTGCGACTGACTGGCAAAGGGAGTCCGCCCAGCGCTGCTTTCGCCAGTCTCTCTGACGACTGGGCCACTCTACCTGGGCAAACCAGAGAGGAGTACACTGCCCTAGCTATGAATGTGAAGAGCTGTCTCCAGGGGCCTGCTTACGCTAAGGTTCCTCAGAAGCCAGAGGCCGCCGTTCCGGCACGGAGAGAGGTCATCCTGCGAAACTGGTGAATGGGCTCCTACCCTGTGTGTCCCCAGGGGCGTCGCAGGGTTAAGGCACTCCGTGGTGGAGTATGGCCTCATTGGAGACCCCTGCACACCCAAGTCCCCTGACGTGAAACACTGGAACTTCACCTTGAGGCCTGAGCTCACCTTTCTTTCGGCCGGAGCTGAACCTGGGGAGCCGTGGGAGGAGTTCCTAGAAAGGGATTGCCAGCACGGTTTTCGCTTTGGGAGAACACGCAGCCTCGGCCCACAACGACAGTCCTGCCGTGCAGAGACGTCGGGCCGCTAGTGCTGTTCCAGGCAGCTGTGAAGCCAAGCGCAAGGCGCCTGCAAACGGGGAGAAAGCGTCCTCTCCCCTCCGCGTCCCAGGTTCAAGCTGAATGACGCAGCATGTTTCTCGGAAGGCTCTGCCGAGCTATCTAGTACAAGGGAGAGAGTGCCTGCCTCTGCCGAGAAAGGTTTTGACGTGGGGATTGCTGGACAGGCGGAAGAGCGTTCCCCAGGCCGTGCAAAGTTGAGGCCTTGGTGATTCTGGATGGTCCCAAGGGTCCAGAATTGTCCCTGGGAAAGCTGTCCTTTTCCCTCTTTTTCCGGCTGGAAGTACACCTCTGGCATCCGACTGCCGTTCGGCGACGTCCTGGGGGAGACGCCCCGGTTTCACTTGGGACGCACACTGGTGTTTCTCAGAAGAGCCCAAATTCCTCCCTGCGGGTGGGTGGGCCCTGGGCACACCAGCATGGAATGTAAGGCTGTTAAGAACTGCGTACCTTGAGGCCGTGTGAAGGCCGCACGAACGAGAGCTTTCGAGCGAACAGGGCAGCGCTTCGCCATCACCGTTGCACATTCACGGAGCTTAGTCAAACGAACGCATTTACTTCCTGGGGCTCCAACACAGCCGAGGAGTTGGAAGGCATACAGTGAGGGCCCTTTGACAGTTGTTACAACGAACGTGAGTGCACAGTGTCTCGTGAAATACCTTCCACGGTTGAAGCATTCCGTTAACGCATGCCCCTCCGCTCCCTCTGGCGCTCCGAGGTGTTCCTAACGGGGGAAATCTGGACTTTTGCTCGAGGCCGGGGTGGGGCGGGGGGACTCACAATTCTTCTGCCGGCGAGCTCCAGAGCGCTCCTGCTGAAGCTCCCAGCAAGGAACTGAGAGCAGCAGGCCTCACACGAGTCAACTCAGACGTCTTCTGTCACGAGTCAACTCAGACTTCTTATGTGAGGCCTTCCGGCAGCAAAGAGAAGGTGCGCGCGAGGAGTGTGCTTCAGGCAGCTTAGGACCCGCCACTGTCTCGTCTACCACGGAGGGGAACCAGGTTTGGCCAGGGTCGCCCAGCTTCATACCTGAGCTCCTACAGGTATCCTCAGCGGTTTCTGATTACCTCAAGGAAACACAACGGGAGGAACAGGGCCCTTCCGTGGAGGCCCTTTTGGGCACAGGGACCTCTGCGTGGGATCTACTGGGTAAGTATGGCAGTACCTCAGGTAGGCCTCAGTGACCAAGGCTCTCCGGCTCACGCCTAGCTGTGTAAAGAAGTGTGGCGAACGTACGTACTGCTCCTCAGGCTGGGCCCACAGCCTAGCTTTCGCTTCTGTGAGAGTGCTGTCCCGAGTCTCTTCCTGGAGCCAGTCGTCAGCGCGGTGTCTTTTGGCACTGCAGTTCTCTCTCAGTCAAGGAGGCCGTGCGACTGACTGGCAAAGGGAGTCCGCCCAGCGCTGCTTTCGCCAGTCTCTCTGACGACTGGGCCACTCTACCTGGGCAAACCAGAGAGGAGTACACTGCCCTAGCTATGAATGTGAAGAGCTGTCTCCAGGGGCCTGCTTACGCTAAGGTTCCTCAGAAGCCAGAGGCCGCCGTTCCGGCACGGAGAGAGGTCATCCTGCGAAACTGGTGAATGGGCTCCTACCCTGTGTGTCCCCAGGGGCGTCGCAGGGTTAAGGCACTCCGTGGTGGAGTATGGCCTCATTGGAGACCCCTGCACACCCAAGTCCCCTGACGTGAAATACTGGAACTTCACCTTGAGGCCTGAGCTCACCTTTCTTTCGGCCGGAGCTGAACCTGGGGAGCCGTGGGAGGAGTTCCTAGAAAGGGATTGCCAGCACGGTTTTCGCTTTGGGAGAACACGCAGCCTCGGCCCACAACGACAGTCCTGCCGTGCAGAGACGTCGGGCCACTAGTGCTGTTCCAGGCAGCTGTGAAGCCAAGCGCAAGGCGCCTGCAAACGGGGAGAAAGCGTCCTCTCCCCTCCGCGTCCCACGTTCAAGCTGAATGACGCAGCATGTTTCTCGGAAGGCTCTGCCGAGCTATCTAGTACAAGGGAGAGAGTGCCTGCCTCTGCCGAGAAAGGTTTTGACGTGGGGATTGCTGGACAGGCGGAAGAGCGTTCCCCAGGCCGTGCAAAGTTGAGGCCTTGGTGATTCTGGATGGTCCCAAGGGTCCAGAATTGTCCCTGGGAAAGCTGTCCTTTTCCCTCTTTTTCCGGCTGGAAGTACACCTCTGGCATCCGACTGCCGTTCGGCGACGTCCTGGGGGAGACGCCCCGGTTTCACTTGGGACGCACACTGGTGTTTCTCAGAAGAGCCCAAATTCCTCCCTGCGGGTGGGTGGGCCCTGGGCACACCAGCATGGAATGTAAGGCTGTTAAGAACTGCGTACCTTGAGGCCGTGTGAAGGCCGCACGAACGAGAGCTTTCGAGCGAACAGGGCAGCGCTTCGCCATCACCGTTGCACATTCACGGAGCTTAGTCAAACGAACGCATTTACTTCCTGGGGCTCCAACACAGCCGAGGAGTTGGAAGGCATACAGTGAGGGCCCTTTGACAGTTGTTACAACGAACGTGAGTGCACAGTGTCTCGTGAAATACCTTCCACGGTTGAAGCATTCCGTTAACGCATGCCCCTCCGCTCCCTCTGGCGCTCCGAGGTGTTCCTAACGGGGGAAATCTGGACTTTTGCTCGAGGCCGGGGTGGGGCGGGGGGACTCACAATTCTTCTGCCGGCGAGCTCCAGAGCGCTCCTGCTGAAGCTCCCAGCAAGGAACTGAGAGCAGCAGGCCTCACACGAGTCAACTCAGACGTCTTCTGTCACGAGTCAACTCAGACTTCTTATGTGAGGCCTTCCGGCAGCAAAGAGAAGGTGCGCGCGAGGAGTGTGCTTCAGGCAGCTTAGGACCCGCCACTGTCTCGTCTACCACGGAGGGGAACCAGGTTTGGCCAGGGTCGCCCAGCTTCATACCTGAGCTCCTACAGGTATCCTCAGCGGTTTCTGATTACCTCAAGGAAACACAACGGGAGGAACAGGGCCCTTCCGTGGAGGCCCTTTTGGGCACAGGGACCTCTGCGTGGGATCTACTGGGTAAGTATGGCAGTACCTCAGGTAGGCCTCAGTGACCAAGGCTCTCCGGCTCACGCCTAGCTGTGTACAGCAGTGTGGCAAACGTACGTACAGCTCCTCAGGCTGGGCCCACAGCCTAGCTTTCACTTCTGTGAGAGTGCTGTCCCGAGTCTCTTCCTGGAGCCAGTCGTCAGCGCGGTGTCTTTTGGCACTGCAGTTCTCTCTCAGTCAAGGAGGCCGTTCGACTGACTGGCAAAGGGAGTCCGCCCAGCGCTGCTTTCGCCAGTCTCTCTGACGACTGGGCCACTCAACCTGGGCAACCCAGAGAGGAGTACACTGCCCTAGCTATGAATGTGAAGAGCTGTCTCCAGGGGCCTGCTTACGCTAAGGTTCCTCAGAAGCCAGAGGCCGCCGTTCCGGCACGGAGAGAGGTCATCCTGCGAAACTGGTGAATGGGCTCCTACCCTGTGTGTCCCCAGGAGCGTCGCAGGGTTAAGGCACTCCGTGGTGGAGTATGGCCTCATTGGAGACCCCTGCACACCCAAGTCCTCTGACGTGAAACACTGGAACTTCACCTTGAGGCCCGAGCTCACCTTTCGTTCGGCCGGAGCCGAACCTGGGGAGCCGTGGGAGGAGTTCCTAGAAAGGGATTGCCAGCACGGTTTTCGCTTTGGGAGAACACGCAGCCTCGGCCCACAACGACAGTCCTGCCGTGCAGAGACGTCGGGCCGCTAGTGCTGTTCCAGGCAGCTGTGAAGCCAAGCGCAAGGCACCTGCAAACGGGGAGAAAGCGTCCTCTCCCCTCCGCGTCCCACGTTCAAGCTGAATGACGCAGCATGTTTCTCGGAAGGCTCTGCCGAGCTATCTAGTACAAGGGAGAGAGTGCCTGCCTCTGCCGAGAAAGGTTTTGACGTGGGGATTGCTGGACAGGCGGAAGAGCGTTCCCCAGGCCGTGCAAAGTTGAGGCCTTGGTGATTCTGGATGGTCCCAAGGGTCCAGAATTGTCCCTGGGAAAGCTGTCCTTTTCCCTCTTTTTCCGGCTGGAAGTACACCTCTGGCATCCGACTGCCGTTCGGCGACGTCCTGGGGGAGACGCCCCGGTTTCACTTGGGACGCACACTGGTGTTTCTCAGAAGAGCCCAAATTCCTCCCTGCGGGTGGGTGGGGGCCTGGGCACACCAGCATGGAATGTAAGGCTCTTTAGAACTGCGTACCTTGAGGCCGTGTGAAGGCCTCACGAACGAGAGCTTTCGAGCGAACAGGGCAGCGCTTCGCCATCACCTTTGCACATTCACGGAGCTTAGTCAAACGAACGCATTTACTTCCTGGGGCTCCAACACAGCCGAGGAGTTGGAAGGCATACAGTGAGGGCCCTTTGACAGTTGTTACAACGAACGTGAGTGCACAGTGTCTCGTGAAATACCTTCCACGGTTGAAGCATTCCGTTAACGCATGCCCCTCCGCTCCCTCTGGCGCTCCGAGGTGTTCCTAACGGGGGAATTCTGGACTTTTGCTCGAGGCCGGGGTGGGGCGGGGGGACTCACAATTCTTCTGCCGGCGAGCTCCAGAGCGCTCCTGCTGAAGCTCCCAGCAAGGAACTGAGAGCAGCAGGCCTCACACGAGTCAACTCAGACGTCTTCTGTCACGAGTCAACTCAGACTTCTTATGTGAGGCCTTCCGGCAGCAAAGAGAAGGTGCGCGCGAGGAGTGTGCTTCAGGCAGCTTAGGACCCGCCACTGTCTCGTCTACCACGGAGGGGAACCAGGTTTGGCCAGGGTCGCCCAGCTTCATACCTGAGCTCCTACAGGTATCCTCAGCGGTTTCTGATTACCTCAAGGAAACACAACGGGAGGAACAGGGCCCTTCCGTGGAGGCCCTTTTGGGCACAGGGACCTCTGCGTGGGATCTACTGGGTAAGTATGGCAGTACCTCAGGTAGGCCTCAGTGACCAAGGCTCTCCGGCTCACGCCTAGCTGTGTAAAGCAGTGTGGCAAACGTACGTACAGCTCCTCAGGCTGGGCCCACAGCCTAGCTTTCACTTCTGTGAGAGTGCTGTCCCGAGTCTCTTCCTGGAGCCAGTCGTCAGCGCGGTGTCTTTTGGCACTGCAGTTCTCTCTCAGTCAAGGAGGCCGTTCGACTGACTGGCAAAGGGAGTCTGCCCAGCGCTGCTTTCGCCAGTCTCTCTGACGACTGGGCCACTCAACCTGGGCAACCCAGAGAGGAGTACACTGCCCTAGCTATGAATGTGAAGAGCTGTCTCCAGGGGCCTGCTTACGCTAAGGTTCCTCAGAAGCCAGAGGCCGCCGTTCCGGCACGGAGAGAGGTCATCCTGCGAAACTGGTGAATGGGCTCCTACCCTGTGTGTCCCCAGGAGCGTCGCAGGGTTAAGGCACTCCGTGGTGGAGTATGGCCTCATTGGAGACCCCTGCACACCCAAGTCCCCTGACGTGAAACACTGGAACTTCACCTTGAGGCCTGAGCTCACCTTTCGTTCGGCCGGAGCTGAACCTGGGGAGCCGTGGGAGGAGTTCCTAGAAAGCGATTGCCAGCACGGTTTTCGCTTTGGGAGAACACGCAGCCTCGGCCCACAACGACAGTCCTGCCGTGCAGAGACGTCGGGCCGCTAGTGCTGTTCCAGGCAGCTGTGAAGCCAAGCGCAAGGCACCTGCAAACGGGGAGAAAGCGTCCTCTCCCCTCCGCGTCCCACGTTCAAGCTGAATGACGCAGCATGTTTCTCGGAAGGCTCTGCCGAGCTATCTAGTACAAGGGAGAGAGTGCCTGCCTCTGCCGAGAAAGGTTTTGACGTGGGGATTGCTGGACAGGCGGAAGAGCGTTCCCCAGGCCGTGCAAAGTTGAGGCCTTGGTGATTCTGGATGGTCCCAAGGGTCCAGAATTGTCCCTGGGAAAGCTGTCCTTTTCCCTCTTTTTCCGGCTGGAAGTACACCTCTGGCATCCGACTGCCGTTCGGCGACGTCCTGGGGGAGACGCCCCGGTTTCACTTGGGACGCACACTGGTGTTTCTCAGAAGAGCCCAAATTCCTCCCTGCGGGTGGGTGGGCCCTGGGCACACCAGCATGGAATGTAAGGCTGTTAAGAACTGCGTACCTTGAGGCCGTGTGAAGGCCGCACGAACGAGAGCTTTCGAGCGAACAGGGCAGCGCTTCGCCATCACCGTTGCACATTCACGGAGCTTAGTCAAACGAACGCATTTACTTCCTGGGGCTCCAACACAGCCGAGGAGTTGGAAGGCATACAGTGAGGGCCCTTTGACAGTTGTTACAACGAACGTGAGTGCACAGTGTCTCGTGAAATACCTTCCACGGTTGAAGCATTCCGTTAACGCATGCCCCTCCGCTCCCTCTGGCGCTCCGAGGTGTTCCTAACGGGGGAAATCTGGACTTTTGCCCGAGGCCGGGGTGGGGCGGGGGGACTCACAATTCTTCTGCCGGCGAGCTCCAGAGCGCTCCTGCTGAAGCTCCCAGCAAGGAACTGAGAGCAGCAGGCCTCACACGAGTCAACTCAGACGTCTTCTGTCACGAGTCAACTCAGACTTCTTATGTGAGGCCTTCCGGCAGCAAAGAGAAGGTGCGCGCGAGGAGTGTGCTTCAGGCAGCTTAGGACCCGCCACTGTCTCGTCTACCACGGAGGGGAACCAGGTTTGGCCAGGGTCGCCCAGCTTCATACCTGAGCTCCTACAGGTATCCTCAGCGGTTTCTGATTACCTCAAGGAAACACAACGGGAGGAACAGGGCCCTTCCGTGGAGGCCCTTTTGGGCACAGGGACCTCTGCGTGGGATCTACTGGGTAAGTATGGCAGTACCTCAGGTAGGCCTCAGTGACCAAGGCTCTCCGGCTCACGCCTAGCTGTGTAAAGCAGTGTGGCAAACGTACGTACAGCTCCTCAGGCTGGGCCCACAGCCTAGCTTTCACTTCTGTGAGAGTGCTGTCCCGAGTCTCTTCCTGGAGCCAGTCGTCAGCGCGGTGTCTTTTGGCACTGCAGTTCTCTCTCAGTCAAGGAGGCCGTTCGACTGACTGGCAAAGGGAGTCCGCCCAGCGCTGCTTTCGCCAGTCTCTCTGACGACTGGGCCACTCAACCTGGGCAACCCAGAGAGGAGTACACTGCCCTAGCTATGAATGTGAAGAGCTGTCTCCAGGGGCCTGCTTACGCTAAGGTTCCTCAGAAGCCAGAGGCCGCCGTTCCGGCACGGAGAGAGGTCATCCTGCGAAACTGGTGAATGGGCTCCTACCCTGTGTGTCCCCAGGAGCGTCGCAGGGTTAAGGCACTCCGTGGTGGAGTATGGCCTCATTGGAGACCCCTGCACACCCAAGTCCCCTGACGTGAAACACTGGAACTTCACCTTGAGGCCTGAGCTCACCTTTCGTTCGGCCGGAGCCGAACCTGGGGAGCCGTGGGAGGAGTTCCTAGAAAGGGATTGCCAGCACGGTTTTCGCTTGGGGAGAACACGCAGCCTCGGCCCACAACGACAGTCCTGCCGTGCAGAGACGTCGGGCCGCTAGTGCTGTTCCAGGCAGCTGTGAAGCCAAGCGCAAGGCACCTGCAAACGGGGAGAAAGCGTCCTCTCCCCTCCGCGTCCCAGGTTCAAGCTGAATGACGCAGCATGTTTCTCGGAAGGCTCTGCCGAGCTATCTAGTACAAGGGAGAGAGTGCCTGCCTCTGCCGAGAAAGGTTTTGACGTGGGGATTGCTGGACAGGCGGAAGAGCGTTCCCCAGGCCGTGCAAAGTTGAGGCCTTGGTGATTCTGGATGGTCCCAAGGGTCCAGAATTGTCCCTGGGAAAGCTGTCCTTTTCCCTCTTTTTCCGGCTGGAAGTACACCTCTGGCATCCGACTGCCGTTCGGCGACGTCCTGGGGGAGACGCCCCGGTTTCACTTGGGACGCACACTGGTGTTTCTCAGAAGAGCCCAAATTCCTCCCTGCGGGTGGGTGGGCCCTGGGCACACCAGCATGGAATGTAAGGCTGTTAAGAACTGCGTACCTTGAGGCCTTGTGAAGGCCGCACGAACGAGAGCTTTCGAGCGAACAGGGCAGCGCTTCGCCATCACCGTTGCTCATTCACGGAGCTTAGTCAAACGAACGCATTTACTTCCTGGGGCTCCAACACAGCCGAGGAGTTGGAAGGCATACAGTGAGGGCCCTTTGACAGTTGTTACAACGAACGTGAGTGCACAGTGTCTCGTGAAATACCTTCCACGGTTGAAGCATTCCGTTAACGCATGCCCCTCCGCTCCCTCTGGCGCTCCGAGGTGTTCCTAACGGGGGAAATCTGGACTTTTGCTCGAGGCCGGGGTGGGGCGGGGGGACTCACAATTCTTCTGCCGGCGAGCTCCAGAGCGCTCCTGCTGAAGCTCCCAGCAAGGAACTGAGAGCAGCAGGCCTCACACGAGTCAACTCAGACGTCTTCTGTCACGAGTCAACTCAGACTTCTTATGTGAGGCCTTCCGGCAGCAAAGAGAAGGTGCGCGCGAGGAGTGTGCTTCAGGCAGCTTAGGACCCGCCACTGTCTCGTCTACCACGGAGGGGAACCAGGTTTGGCCAGGGTCGCCCAGCTTCATACCTGAGCTCCTACAGGTATCCTCAGCGGTTTCTGATTACCTCAAGGAAACACAACGGGAGGAACAGGGCCCTTCCGTGGAGGCCCTTTTGGGCACAGGGACCTCTGCGTGGGATCTACTGGGTAAGTATGGCAGTACCTCAGGTAGGCCTCAGTGACCAAGGCTCTCCGGCTCACGCCTAGCTGTGTAAAGCAGTGTGGCAAACGTACGTACAGCTCCTCAGGCTGGGCCCACAGCCTAGCTTTCACTTCTGTGAGAGTGCTGTCCCGAGTCTCTTCCTGGAGCCAGTCGTCAGCGCGGTGTCTTTTGGCACTGCAGTTCTCTCTCAGTCAAGGAGGCCGTTCGACTGACTGGCAAAGGGAGTCCGCCCAGCGCTGCTTTCGCCAGTCTCTCTGACGACTGGGCCACTCAACCTGGGCAACCCAGAGAGGAGTACACTGCCCTAGCTATGAATGTGAAGAGCTGTCTCCAGGGGCCTGCTTACGCTAAGGTTCCTCAGAAGCCAGAGGCCGCCGTTCCGGCACGGAGAGAGGTCATCCTGCGAAACTGGTGAATGGGCTCCTACCCTGTGTGTCCCCAGGAGCGTCGCAGGGTTAAGGCACTCCGTGGTGGAGTATGGCCTCATTGGAGACCCCTGCACACCCAAGTCCCCTGACGTGAAACACTGGAACTTCACCTTGAGGCCTGAGCTCACCTTTCGTTCGGCCGGAGCCGAACCTGGGGAGCCGTGGGAGGAGTTCCTAGAAAGGGATTGCCAGCACGGTTTTCGCTTGGGGAGAACACGCAGCCTCGGCCCACAACGACAGTCCTGCCGTGCAGAGACGTCGGGCCGCTAGTGCTGTTCCAGGCAGCTGTGAAGCCAAGCGCAAGGCACCTGCAAACGGGGAGAAAGCGTCCTCTCCCCTCCGCGTCCCAGGTTCAAGCTGAATGACGCAGCATGTTTCTCGGAAGGCTCTGCCGAGCTATCTAGTACAAGGGAGAGAGTGCCTGCCTCTGCCGAGAAAGGTTTTGACGTGGGGATTGCTGGACAGGCGGAAGAGCGTTCCCCAGGCCGTGCAAAGTTGAGGCCTTGGTGATTCTGGATGGTCCCAAGGGTCCAGAATTGTCCCTGGGAAAGCTGTCCTTTTCCCTCTTTTTCCGGCTGGAAGTACACCTCTGGCATCCGACTGCCGTTCGGCGACGTCCTGGGGGAGACGCCCCGGTTTCACTTGGGACGCACACTGGTGTTTCTCAGAAGAGCCCAAATTCCTCCCTGCGGGTGGGTGGGCCCTGGGCACACCAGCATGGAATGTAAGGCTGTTAAGAACTGCGTACCTTGAGGCCGTGTGAAGGCCGCACGAACGAGAGCTTTCGAGCGAACAGGGCAGCGCTTCGCCATCACCGTTGCACATTCACGGAGCTTAGTCAAACGAACGCATTTACTTCCTGGGGCTCCAACACAGCCGAGGAGTTGGAAGGCATACAGTGAGGGCCCTTTGACAGTTGTTACAACGAACGTGAGTGCACAGTGTCTCGTGAAATACCTTCCACGGTTGAAGCATTCCGTTAACGCATGCCCCTCCGCTCCCTCTGGCGCTCCGAGGTGTTCCTAACGGGGGAAATCTGGACTTTTGCTCGAGGCCGGGGTGGGGCGGGGGGACTCACAATTCTTCTCCCGGCGAGCTCCAGAGCGCTCCTGCTGAAGCTCCCAGCAAGGAACTGAGAGCAGCAGGCCTCACACGAGTCAACTCAGACGTCTTCTGTCACGAGTCAACTCAGACTTCTTATGTGAGGCCTTCCGGCAGCAAAGAGAAGGTGCGCGCGAGGAGTGTGCTTCAGGCAGCTTAGGACCCGCCACTGTCTCGTCTACCACAGAGGGGAACCAGGTTTGGCCAGGGTCGCCCAGCTTCATACCTGAGCTCCTACAGGTATCCTCAGTGGTTTCTGAGTACCTCAAGGAAACACAACGGGAGGAACAGGGTCCTTCCGTGGAGGCCCTTTTGGGCACAGGGACCTCTGCGTGGGATCTACTGGGTAAGTATGGCAGTACCTCAGGTAGGCCTCAGTGACCAAGGCTCTCCGGCTCACGCCTAGCTGTGCAAAGCAGTGTGGCGAACGTACGTACTGCTCCTCAGGCTGGGCCCACAGCCTAGCTTTCGCTTCTGTGAGAGTGCTGTCCCGAGTCTCTTCCTGGAGCCAGTCGTCAGCGCGGTGTCTTTTGGCACTGCAGTTCTCTCTCAGTCAAGGAGGCCGTGCGACTGACTGGCAAAGGGAGTCCGCCCAGCGCTGCTTTCGCCAGTCTCTCTGACGACTGGGCCACTCTACCTGGGCAACCCAGAGAGGAGTACACTGCCCTAGCTATGAAAGTGAAGAGCTGTCTCCAGGGGCCTGCTTACGCTAAGGTTCCTCAGAAGCCAGAGGCCGCCGTTCCGGCACGGAGAGAGGTCATCCTGCGAAACTGGTGAATGGGCTCCTACCCTGTGTGTCCCCAGGGACGTCGCAGGGTTAAGGCACTCCGTGGTGGAGTATGGCCTCATTGGAGACCCCTGCACACCCAAGTCCTCTGACGTGAAACACTGGAACTTCACCTTGAGGCCCGAGCTCACCTTTCGTTCGGCCGGAGCCGAACCTGGGGAGCCGTGGGAGGAGTTCCTAGAAAGGGATTGCCAGCACGGTTTTCGCTTTGGGAGAACACGCAGCCTCGGCCCACAACGACAGTCCTGCCGTGCAGAGACGTCGGGCCGCTAGTGCTGTTCCAGGCAGCTGTGAAGCCAAGCGCAAGGCACCTGCAAACGGGGAGAAAGCGTCCTCTCCCCTCCGCGTCCCACGTTCAAGCTGAATGACGCAGCATGTTTCTCGGAAGGCTCTGCCGAGCTATCTAGTACAAGGGAGAGAGTGCCTGCCTCTGCCGAGAAAGGTTTTGACGTGGGGATTGCTGGACAGGCGGAAGAGCGTTCCCCAGGCCGTGCAAAGTTGAGGCCTTGGTGATTCTGGATGGTCCCAAGGGTCCAGAATTGTCCCTGGGAAAGCTGTCCTTTTCCCTCTTTTTCCGGCTGGAAGTACACCTCTGGCATCCGACTGCCGTTCGGCGACGTCCTGGGGGAGACGCCCCGGTTTCACTTGGGACGCACACTGGTGTTTCTCAGAAGAGCCCAAATTCCTCCCTGCGGGTGGGTGGGGGCCTGGGCACACCAGCATGGAATGTAAGGCTCTTTAGAACTGCGTACCTTGAGGCCGTGTGAAGGCCGCACGAACGAGAGCTTTCGAGCGAACAGGGCAGCGCTTCGCCATCACCGTTGCACATTCACGGAGCTTAGTCAAACGAACGCATTTACTTCCTGGGGCTCCAACACAGCCGAGGAGTTGGAAGGCATACAGTGAGGGCCCTTTGACAGTTGTTACAACGAACGTGAGTGCACAGTGTCTCGTGAAATACCTTCCACGGTTGAAGCATTCCGTTAACGCATGCCCCTCCGCTCCCTCTGGCGCTCCGAGGTGTTCCTAACGGGGGAAATCTGGACTTTTGCTCGAGGCCGGGGTGGGGCGGGGGGACTCACAATTCTTCTGCCGGCGAGCTCCAGAGCGCTCCTGCTGAAGCTCCCAGCAAGGAACTGAGAGCAGCAGGCCTCACACGAGTCAACTCAGACGTCTTCTGTCACGAGTCAACTCAGACTTCTTATGTGAGGCCTTCCGGCAGCAAAGAGAAGGTGCGCGCGAGGAGTGTGCTTCAGGCAGCTTAGGACCCGCCACTGTCTCGTCTACCACGGAGGGGAACCAGGTTTGGCCAGGGTCGCCCAGCTTCATACCTGAGCTCCTACAGGTATCCTCAGCGGTTTCTGATTACCTCAAGGAAACACAACGGGAGGAACAGGGCCCTTCCGTGGAGGCCCTTTTGGGCACAGGGACCTCTGCGTGGGATCTACTGGGTAAGTATGGCAGTACCTCAGGTAGGCCTCAGTGACCAAGGCTCTCCGGCTCACGCCTAGCTGTGTACAGCAGTGTGGCAAACGTACGTACAGCTCCTCAGGCTGGGCCCACAGCCTAGCTTTCACTTCTGTGAGAGTGCTGTCCCGAGTCTCTTCCTGGAGCCAGTCGTCAGCGCGGTGTCTTTTGGCACTGCAGTTCTCTCTCAGTCAAGGAGGCCGTTCGACTGACTGGCAAAGGGAGTCCGCCCAGCGCTGCTTTCGCCAGTCTCTCTGACGACTGGGCCACTCAACCTGGGCAACCCAGAGAGGAGTACACTGCCCTAGCTATGAATGTGAAGAGCTGTCTCCAGGGGCCTGCTTACGCTAAGGTTCCTCAGAAGCCAGAGGCCGCCGTTCCGGCACGGAGAGAGGTCATCCTGCGAAACTGGTGAATGGGCTCCTACCCTGTGTGTCCCCAGGAGCGTCGCAGGGTTAAGGCACTCCGTGGTGGAGTATGGCCTCATTGGAGACCCCTGCACACCCAAGTCCTCTGACGTGAAACACTGGAACTTCACCTTGAGGCCCGAGCTCACCTTTCGTTCGGCCGGAGCCGAACCTGGGGAGCCGTGGGAGGAGTTCCTAGAAAGGGATTGCCAGCACGGTTTTCGCTTTGGGAGAACACGCAGCCTCGGCCCACAACGACAGTCCTGCCGTGCAGAGACGTCGGGCCGCTAGTGCTGTTCCAGGCAGCTGTGAAGCCAAGCGCAAGGCACCTGCAAACGGGGAGAAAGCGTCCTCTCCCCTCCGCGTCCCACGTTCAAGCTGAATGACGCAGCATGTTTCTCGGAAGGCTCTGCCGAGCTATCTAGTACAAGGGAGAGAGTGCCTGCCTCTGCCGAGAAAGGTTTTGACGTGGGGATTGCTGGACAGGCGGAAGAGCGTTCCCCAGGCCGTGCAAAGTTGAGGCCTTGGTGATTCTGGATGGTCCCAAGGGTCCAGAATTGTCCCTGGGAAAGCTGTCCTTTTCCCTCTTTTTCCGGCTGGAAGTACACCTCTGGCATCCGACTGCCGTTCGGCGACGTCCTGGGGGAGACGCCCCGGTTTCACTTGGGACGCACACTGGTGTTTCTCAGAAGAGCCCAAATTCCTCCCTGCGGGTGGGTGGGGGCCTGGGCACACCAGCATGGAATGTAAGGCTCTTTAGAACTGCGTACCTTGAGGCCGTGTGAAGGCCGCACGAACGAGAGCTTTCGAGCGAACAGGGCAGCGCTTCGCCATCACCGTTGCACATTCACGGAGCTTAGTCAAACGAACGCATTTACTTCCTGGGGCTCCAACACAGCCGAGGAGTTGGAAGGCATACAGTGAGGGCCCTTTGACAGTTGTTACAACGAACGTGAGTGCACAGTGTCTCGTGAAATACCTTCCACGGTTGAAGCATTCCGTTAACGCATGCCCCTCCGCTCCCTCTGGCGCTCCGAGGTGTTCCTAACGGGGGAAATCTGGACTTTTGCTCGAGGCCGGGGTGGGGCGGGGGGACTCACAATTCTTCTGCCGGCGAGCTCCAGAGCGCTCCTGCTGAAGCTCCCAGCAAGGAACTGAGAGCAGCAGGCCTCACACGAGTCAACTCAGACGTCTTCTGTCACGAGTCAACTCAGACTTCTTATGTGAGGCCTTCCGGCAGCAAAGAGAAGGTGCGCGCGAGGAGTGTGCTTCAGGCAGCTTAGGACCCGCCACTGTCTCGTCTACCACGGAGGGGAACCAGGTTTGGCCAGGGTCGCCCAGCTTCATACCTGAGCTCCTACAGGTATCCTCAGCGGTTTCTGATTACCTCAAGGAAACACAACGGGAGGAACAGGGCCCTTCCGTGGAGGCCCTTTTGGGCACAGGGACCTCTGCGTGGGATCTACTGGGTAAGTATGGCAGTACCTCAGGTAGGCCTCAGTGACCAAGGCTCTCCGGCTCACGCCTAGCTGTGTAAAGAAGTGTGGCGAACGTACGTACTGCTCCTCAGGCTGGGCCCACAGCCTAGCTTTCGCTTCTGTGAGAGTGCTGTCCCGAGTCTCTTCCTGGAGCCAGTCGTCAGCGCGGTGTCTTTTGGCACTGCAGTTCTCTCTCAGTCAAGGAGGCCGTGCGACTGACTGGCAAAGGGAGTCCGCCCAGCGCTGCTTTCGCCAGTCTCTCTGACGACTGGGCCACTCTACCTGGGCAAACCAGAGAGGAGTACACTGCCCTAGCTATGAATGTGAAGAGCTGTCTCCAGGGGCCTGCTTACGCTAAGGTTCCTCAGAAGCCAGAGGCCGCCGTTCCGGCACGGAGAGAGGTCATCCTGCGAAACTGGTGAATGGGCTCCTACCCTGTGTGTCCCCAGGGGCGTCGCAGGGTTAAGGCACTCCGTGGTGGAGTATGGCCTCATTGGAGACCCCTGCACACCCAAGTCCCCTGACGTGAAATACTGGAACTTCACCTTGAGGCCTGAGCTCACCTTTCTTTCGGCCGGAGCTGAACCTGGGGAGCCGTGGGAGGAGTTCCTAGAAAGGGATTGCCAGCACGGTTTTCGCTTTGGGAGAACACGCAGCCTCGGCCCACAACGACAGTCCTGCCGTGCAGAGACGTCGGGCCACTAGTGCTGTTCCAGGCAGCTGTGAAGCCAAGCGCAAGGCGCCTGCAAACGGGGAGAAAGCGTCCTCTCCCCTCCGCGTCCCACGTTCAAGCTGAATGACGCAGCATGTTTCTCGGAAGGCTCTGCCGAGCTATCTAGTACAAGGGAGAGAGTGCCTGCCTCTGCCGAGAAAGGTTTTGACGTGGGGATTGCTGGACAGGCGGAAGAGCGTTCCCCAGGCCGTGCAAAGTTGAGGCCTTGGTGATTCTGGATGGTCCCAAGGGTCCAGAATTGTCCCTGGGAAAGCTGTCCTTTTCCCTCTTTTTCCGGCTGGAAGTACACCTCTGGCATCCGACTGCCGTTCGGCGACGTCCTGGGGGAGACGCCCCGGTTTCACTTGGGACGCACACTGGTGTTTCTCAGAAGAGCCCAAATTCCTCCCTGCGGGTGGGTGGGGGCCTGGGCACACCAGCATGGAATGTAAGGCTCTTTAGAACTGCGTACCTTGAGGCCGTGTGAAGGCCTCACGAACGAGAGCTTTCGAGCGAACAGGGCAGCGCTTCGCCATCACCTTTGCACATTCACGGAGCTTAGTCAAACGAACGCATTTACTTCCTGGGGCTCCAACACAGCCGAGGAGTTGGAAGGCAT
Source organism: Grampus griseus (assembly GCF_964374135.1). Classification (NCBI taxonomy): domain Eukaryota; kingdom Metazoa; phylum Chordata; class Mammalia; order Artiodactyla; family Delphinidae; genus Grampus; species Grampus griseus. The sequence goes on along the minus strand of NW_028132929.1, from coordinate 26,427 downwards.
ACAGTGAGGGCCCTTTGACAGTTGTTACAACGAACGTGAGTGCACAGTGTCTCGTGAAATACCTTCCACGGTTGAAGCATTCCGTTAACGCATGCCCCTCCGCTCCCTCTGGCGCTCCGAGGTGTTCCTAACGGGGGAATTCTGGACTTTTGCTCGAGGCCGGGGTGGGGCGGGGGGACTCACAATTCTTCTGCCGGCGAGCTCCAGAGCGCTCCTGCTGAAGCTCCCAGCAAGGAACTGAGAGCAGCAGGCCTCACACGAGTCAACTCAGACGTCTTCTGTCACGAGTCAACTCAGACTTCTTATGTGAGGCCTTCCGGCAGCAAAGAGAAGGTGCGCGCGAGGAGTGTGCTTCAGGCAGCTTAGGACCCGCCACTGTCTCGTCTACCACGGAGGGGAACCAGGTTTGGCCAGGGTCGCCCAGCTTCATACCTGAGCTCCTACAGGTATCCTCAGCGGTTTCTGATTACCTCAAGGAAACACAACGGGAGGAACAGGGCCCTTCCGTGGAGGCCCTTTTGGGCACAGGGACCTCTGCGTGGGATCTACTGGGTAAGTATGGCAGTACCTCAGGTAGGCCTCAGTGACCAAGGCTCTCCGGCTCACGCCTAGCTGTGTAAAGCAGTGTGGCAAACGTACGTACAGCTCCTCAGGCTGGGCCCACAGCCTAGCTTTCACTTCTGTGAGAGTGCTGTCCCGAGTCTCTTCCTGGAGCCAGTCGTCAGCGCGGTGTCTTTTGGCACTGCAGTTCTCTCTCAGTCAAGGAGGCCGTTCGACTGACTGGCAAAGGGAGTCTGCCCAGCGCTGCTTTCGCCAGTCTCTCTGACGACTGGGCCACTCAACCTGGGCAACCCAGAGAGGAGTACACTGCCCTAGCTATGAATGTGAAGAGCTGTCTCCAGGGGCCTGCTTACGCTAAGGTTCCTCAGAAGCCAGAGGCCGCCGTTCCGGCACGGAGAGAGGTCATCCTGCGAAACTGGTGAATGGGCTCCTACCCTGTGTGTCCCCAGGAGCGTCGCAGGGTTAAGGCACTCCGTGGTGGAGTATGGCCTCATTGGAGACCCCTGCACACCCAAGTCCCCTGACGTGAAACACTGGAACTTCACCTTGAGGCCTGAGCTCACCTTTCGTTCGGCCGGAGCTGAACCTGGGGAGCCGTGGGAGGAGTTCCTAGAAAGCGATTGCCAGCACGGTTTTCGCTTTGGGAGAACACGCAGCCTCGGCCCACAACGACAGTCCTGCCGTGCAGAGACGTCGGGCCGCTAGTGCTGTTCCAGGCAGCTGTGAAGCCAAGCGCAAGGCACCTGCAAACGGGGAGAAAGCGTCCTCTCCCCTCCGCGTCCCACGTTCAAGCTGAATGACGCAGCATGTTTCTCGGAAGGCTCTGCCGAGCTATCTAGTACAAGGGAGAGAGTGCCTGCCTCTGCCGAGAAAGGTTTTGACGTGGGGATTGCTGGACAGGCGGAAGAGCGTTCCCCAGGCCGTGCAAAGTTGAGGCCTTGGTGATTCTGGATGGTCCCAAGGGTCCAGAATTGTCCCTGGGAAAGCTGTCCTTTTCCCTCTTTTTCCGGCTGGAAGTACACCTCTGGCATCCGACTGCCGTTCGGCGACGTCCTGGGGGAGACGCCCCGGTTTCACTTGGGACGCACACTGGTGTTTCTCAGAAGAGCCCAAATTCCTCCCTGCGGGTGGGTGGGCCCTGGGCACACCAGCATGGAATGTAAGGCTGTTAAGAACTGCGTACCTTGAGGCCGTGTGAAGGCCGCACGAACGAGAGCTTTCGAGCGAACAGGGCAGCGCTTCGCCATCACCGTTGCACATTCACGGAGCTTAGTCAAACGAACGCATTTACTTCCTGGGGCTCCAACACAGCCGAGGAGTTGGAAGGCATACAGTGAGGGCCCTTTGACAGTTGTTACAACGAACGTGAGTGCACAGTGTCTCGTGAAATACCTTCCACGGTTGAAGCATTCCGTTAACGCATGCCCCTCCGCTCCCTCTGGCGCTCCGAGGTGTTCCTAACGGGGGAAATCTGGACTTTTGCCCGAGGCCGGGGTGGGGCGGGGGGACTCACAATTCTTCTGCCGGCGAGCTCCAGAGCGCTCCTGCTGAAGCTCCCAGCAAGGAACTGAGAGCAGCAGGCCTCACACGAGTCAACTCAGACGTCTTCTGTCACGAGTCAACTCAGACTTCTTATGTGAGGCCTTCCGGCAGCAAAGAGAAGGTGCGCGCGAGGAGTGTGCTTCAGGCAGCTTAGGACCCGCCACTGTCTCGTCTACCACGGAGGGGAACCAGGTTTGGCCAGGGTCGCCCAGCTTCATACCTGAGCTCCTACAGGTATCCTCAGCGGTTTCTGATTACCTCAAGGAAACACAACGGGAGGAACAGGGCCCTTCCGTGGAGGCCCTTTTGGGCACAGGGACCTCTGCGTGGGATCTACTGGGTAAGTATGGCAGTACCTCAGGTAGGCCTCAGTGACCAAGGCTCTCCGGCTCACGCCTAGCTGTGTAAAGCAGTGTGGCAAACGTACGTACAGCTCCTCAGGCTGGGCCCACAGCCTAGCTTTCACTTCTGTGAGAGTGCTGTCCCGAGTCTCTTCCTGGAGCCAGTCGTCAGCGCGGTGTCTTTTGGCACTGCAGTTCTCTCTCAGTCAAGGAGGCCGTTCGACTGACTGGCAAAGGGAGTCCGCCCAGCGCTGCTTTCGCCAGTCTCTCTGACGACTGGGCCACTCAACCTGGGCAACCCAGAGAGGAGTACACTGCCCTAGCTATGAATGTGAAGAGCTGTCTCCAGGGGCCTGCTTACGCTAAGGTTCCTCAGAAGCCAGAGGCCGCCGTTCCGGCACGGAGAGAGGTCATCCTGCGAAACTGGTGAATGGGCTCCTACCCTGTGTGTCCCCAGGAGCGTCGCAGGGTTAAGGCACTCCGTGGTGGAGTATGGCCTCATTGGAGACCCCTGCACACCCAAGTCCCCTGACGTGAAACACTGGAACTTCACCTTGAGGCCTGAGCTCACCTTTCGTTCGGCCGGAGCCGAACCTGGGGAGCCGTGGGAGGAGTTCCTAGAAAGGGATTGCCAGCACGGTTTTCGCTTGGGGAGAACACGCAGCCTCGGCCCACAACGACAGTCCTGCCGTGCAGAGACGTCGGGCCGCTAGTGCTGTTCCAGGCAGCTGTGAAGCCAAGCGCAAGGCACCTGCAAACGGGGAGAAAGCGTCCTCTCCCCTCCGCGTCCCAGGTTCAAGCTGAATGACGCAGCATGTTTCTCGGAAGGCTCTGCCGAGCTATCTAGTACAAGGGAGAGAGTGCCTGCCTCTGCCGAGAAAGGTTTTGACGTGGGGATTGCTGGACAGGCGGAAGAGCGTTCCCCAGGCCGTGCAAAGTTGAGGCCTTGGTGATTCTGGATGGTCCCAAGGGTCCAGAATTGTCCCTGGGAAAGCTGTCCTTTTCCCTCTTTTTCCGGCTGGAAGTACACCTCTGGCATCCGACTGCCGTTCGGCGACGTCCTGGGGGAGACGCCCCGGTTTCACTTGGGACGCACACTGGTGTTTCTCAGAAGAGCCCAAATTCCTCCCTGCGGGTGGGTGGGCCCTGGGCACACCAGCATGGAATGTAAGGCTGTTAAGAACTGCGTACCTTGAGGCCTTGTGAAGGCCGCACGAACGAGAGCTTTCGAGCGAACAGGGCAGCGCTTCGCCATCACCGTTGCTCATTCACGGAGCTTAGTCAAACGAACGCATTTACTTCCTGGGGCTCCAACACAGCCGAGGAGTTGGAAGGCATACAGTGAGGGCCCTTTGACAGTTGTTACAACGAACGTGAGTGCACAGTGTCTCGTGAAATACCTTCCACGGTTGAAGCATTCCGTTAACGCATGCCCCTCCGCTCCCTCTGGCGCTCCGAGGTGTTCCTAACGGGGGAAATCTGGACTTTTGCTCGAGGCCGGGGTGGGGCGGGGGGACTCACAATTCTTCTGCCGGCGAGCTCCAGAGCGCTCCTGCTGAAGCTCCCAGCAAGGAACTGAGAGCAGCAGGCCTCACACGAGTCAACTCAGACGTCTTCTGTCACGAGTCAACTCAGACTTCTTATGTGAGGCCTTCCGGCAGCAAAGAGAAGGTGCGCGCGAGGAGTGTGCTTCAGGCAGCTTAGGACCCGCCACTGTCTCGTCTACCACGGAGGGGAACCAGGTTTGGCCAGGGTCGCCCAGCTTCATACCTGAGCTCCTACAGGTATCCTCAGCGGTTTCTGATTACCTCAAGGAAACACAACGGGAGGAACAGGGCCCTTCCGTGGAGGCCCTTTTGGGCACAGGGACCTCTGCGTGGGATCTACTGGGTAAGTATGGCAGTACCTCAGGTAGGCCTCAGTGACCAAGGCTCTCCGGCTCACGCCTAGCTGTGTAAAGCAGTGTGGCAAACGTACGTACAGCTCCTCAGGCTGGGCCCACAGCCTAGCTTTCACTTCTGTGAGAGTGCTGTCCCGAGTCTCTTCCTGGAGCCAGTCGTCAGCGCGGTGTCTTTTGGCACTGCAGTTCTCTCTCAGTCAAGGAGGCCGTTCGACTGACTGGCAAAGGGAGTCCGCCCAGCGCTGCTTTCGCCAGTCTCTCTGACGACTGGGCCACTCAACCTGGGCAACCCAGAGAGGAGTACACTGCCCTAGCTATGAATGTGAAGAGCTGTCTCCAGGGGCCTGCTTACGCTAAGGTTCCTCAGAAGCCAGAGGCCGCCGTTCCGGCACGGAGAGAGGTCATCCTGCGAAACTGGTGAATGGGCTCCTACCCTGTGTGTCCCCAGGAGCGTCGCAGGGTTAAGGCACTCCGTGGTGGAGTATGGCCTCATTGGAGACCCCTGCACACCCAAGTCCCCTGACGTGAAACACTGGAACTTCACCTTGAGGCCTGAGCTCACCTTTCGTTCGGCCGGAGCCGAACCTGGGGAGCCGTGGGAGGAGTTCCTAGAAAGGGATTGCCAGCACGGTTTTCGCTTGGGGAGAACACGCAGCCTCGGCCCACAACGACAGTCCTGCCGTGCAGAGACGTCGGGCCGCTAGTGCTGTTCCAGGCAGCTGTGAAGCCAAGCGCAAGGCACCTGCAAACGGGGAGAAAGCGTCCTCTCCCCTCCGCGTCCCAGGTTCAAGCTGAATGACGCAGCATGTTTCTCGGAAGGCTCTGCCGAGCTATCTAGTACAAGGGAGAGAGTGCCTGCCTCTGCCGAGAAAGGTTTTGACGTGGGGATTGCTGGACAGGCGGAAGAGCGTTCCCCAGGCCGTGCAAAGTTGAGGCCTTGGTGATTCTGGATGGTCCCAAGGGTCCAGAATTGTCCCTGGGAAAGCTGTCCTTTTCCCTCTTTTTCCGGCTGGAAGTACACCTCTGGCATCCGACTGCCGTTCGGCGACGTCCTGGGGGAGACGCCCCGGTTTCACTTGGGACGCACACTGGTGTTTCTCAGAAGAGCCCAAATTCCTCCCTGCGGGTGGGTGGGCCCTGGGCACACCAGCATGGAATGTAAGGCTGTTAAGAACTGCGTACCTTGAGGCCGTGTGAAGGCCGCACGAACGAGAGCTTTCGAGCGAACAGGGCAGCGCTTCGCCATCACCGTTGCACATTCACGGAGCTTAGTCAAACGAACGCATTTACTTCCTGGGGCTCCAACACAGCCGAGGAGTTGGAAGGCATACAGTGAGGGCCCTTTGACAGTTGTTACAACGAACGTGAGTGCACAGTGTCTCGTGAAATACCTTCCACGGTTGAAGCATTCCGTTAACGCATGCCCCTCCGCTCCCTCTGGCGCTCCGAGGTGTTCCTAACGGGGGAAATCTGGACTTTTGCTCGAGGCCGGGGTGGGGCGGGGGGACTCACAATTCTTCTCCCGGCGAGCTCCAGAGCGCTCCTGCTGAAGCTCCCAGCAAGGAACTGAGAGCAGCAGGCCTCACACGAGTCAACTCAGACGTCTTCTGTCACGAGTCAACTCAGACTTCTTATGTGAGGCCTTCCGGCAGCAAAGAGAAGGTGCGCGCGAGGAGTGTGCTTCAGGCAGCTTAGGACCCGCCACTGTCTCGTCTACCACAGAGGGGAACCAGGTTTGGCCAGGGTCGCCCAGCTTCATACCTGAGCTCCTACAGGTATCCTCAGTGGTTTCTGAGTACCTCAAGGAAACACAACGGGAGGAACAGGGTCCTTCCGTGGAGGCCCTTTTGGGCACAGGGACCTCTGCGTGGGATCTACTGGGTAAGTATGGCAGTACCTCAGGTAGGCCTCAGTGACCAAGGCTCTCCGGCTCACGCCTAGCTGTGCAAAGCAGTGTGGCGAACGTACGTACTGCTCCTCAGGCTGGGCCCACAGCCTAGCTTTCGCTTCTGTGAGAGTGCTGTCCCGAGTCTCTTCCTGGAGCCAGTCGTCAGCGCGGTGTCTTTTGGCACTGCAGTTCTCTCTCAGTCAAGGAGGCCGTGCGACTGACTGGCAAAGGGAGTCCGCCCAGCGCTGCTTTCGCCAGTCTCTCTGACGACTGGGCCACTCTACCTGGGCAACCCAGAGAGGAGTACACTGCCCTAGCTATGAAAGTGAAGAGCTGTCTCCAGGGGCCTGCTTACGCTAAGGTTCCTCAGAAGCCAGAGGCCGCCGTTCCGGCACGGAGAGAGGTCATCCTGCGAAACTGGTGAATGGGCTCCTACCCTGTGTGTCCCCAGGGACGTCGCAGGGTTAAGGCACTCCGTGGTGGAGTATGGCCTCATTGGAGACCCCTGCACACCCAAGTCCTCTGACGTGAAACACTGGAACTTCACCTTGAGGCCCGAGCTCACCTTTCGTTCGGCCGGAGCCGAACCTGGGGAGCCGTGGGAGGAGTTCCTAGAAAGGGATTGCCAGCACGGTTTTCGCTTTGGGAGAACACGCAGCCTCGGCCCACAACGACAGTCCTGCCGTGCAGAGACGTCGGGCCGCTAGTGCTGTTCCAGGCAGCTGTGAAGCCAAGCGCAAGGCACCTGCAAACGGGGAGAAAGCGTCCTCTCCCCTCCGCGTCCCACGTTCAAGCTGAATGACGCAGCATGTTTCTCGGAAGGCTCTGCCGAGCTATCTAGTACAAGGGAGAGAGTGCCTGCCTCTGCCGAGAAAGGTTTTGACGTGGGGATTGCTGGACAGGCGGAAGAGCGTTCCCCAGGCCGTGCAAAGTTGAGGCCTTGGTGATTCTGGATGGTCCCAAGGGTCCAGAATTGTCCCTGGGAAAGCTGTCCTTTTCCCTCTTTTTCCGGCTGGAAGTACACCTCTGGCATCCGACTGCCGTTCGGCGACGTCCTGGGGGAGACGCCCCGGTTTCACTTGGGACGCACACTGGTGTTTCTCAGAAGAGCCCAAATTCCTCCCTGCGGGTGGGTGGGGGCCTGGGCACACCAGCATGGAATGTAAGGCTCTTTAGAACTGCGTACCTTGAGGCCGTGTGAAGGCCGCACGAACGAGAGCTTTCGAGCGAACAGGGCAGCGCTTCGCCATCACCGTTGCACATTCACGGAGCTTAGTCAAACGAACGCATTTACTTCCTGGGGCTCCAACACAGCCGAGGAGTTGGAAGGCATACAGTGAGGGCCCTTTGACAGTTGTTACAACGAACGTGAGTGCACAGTGTCTCGTGAAATACCTTCCACGGTTGAAGCATTCCGTTAACGCATGCCCCTCCGCTCCCTCTGGCGCTCCGAGGTGTTCCTAACGGGGGAAATCTGGACTTTTGCTCGAGGCCGGGGTGGGGCGGGGGGACTCACAATTCTTCTGCCGGCGAGCTCCAGAGCGCTCCTGCTGAAGCTCCCAGCAAGGAACTGAGAGCAGCAGGCCTCACACGAGTCAACTCAGACGTCTTCTGTCACGAGTCAACTCAGACTTCTTATGTGAGGCCTTCCGGCAGCAAAGAGAAGGTGCGCGCGAGGAGTGTGCTTCAGGCAGCTTAGGACCCGCCACTGTCTCGTCTACCACGGAGGGGAACCAGGTTTGGCCAGGGTCGCCCAGCTTCATACCTGAGCTCCTACAGGTATCCTCAGCGGTTTCTGATTACCTCAAGGAAACACAACGGGAGGAACAGGGCCCTTCCGTGGAGGCCCTTTTGGGCACAGGGACCTCTGCGTGGGATCTACTGGGTAAGTATGGCAGTACCTCAGGTAGGCCTCAGTGACCAAGGCTCTCCGGCTCACGCCTAGCTGTGTAAAGAAGTGTGGCGAACGTACATACTGCTCCTCAGGCTGGGCCCACAGCCTAGCTTTCGCTTCTGTGAGAGTGCTGTCCCGAGTCTCTTCCTGGAGCCAGTCGTCAGCGCGGTGTCTTTTGGCACTGCAGTTCTCTCTCAGTCAAGGAGGCCGTGCGACTGACTGGCAAAGGGAGTCCGCCCAGCGCTGCTTTCGCCAGTCTCTCTGACGACTGGGCCACTCTACCTGGGCAAACCAGAGAGGAGTACACTGCCCTAGCTATGAATGTGAAGAGCTGTCTCCAGGGGCCTGCTTACGCTAAGGTTCCTCAGAAGCCAGAGGCCGCCGTTCCGGCACGGAGAGAGGTCATCCTGCGAAACTGGTGAATGGGCTCCTACCCTGTGTGTCCCCAGGGGCGTCGCAGGGTTAAGGCACTCCGTGGTGGAGTATGGCCTCATTGGAGACCCCTGCACACCCAAGTCCCCTGACGTGAAACACTGGAATTTCACCTTGAGGCCTGAGCTCACCTTTCTTTCGGCCGGAGCTGAACCTGGGGAGCCGTGGGAGGAGTTCCTAGAAAGGGATTGCCAGCACGGTTTTCGCTTTGGGAGAACACGCAGCCTCGGCCCACAACGACAGTCCTGCCGTGCAGAGACGTCGGGCCGCTAGTGCTGTTCCAGGCAGCTGTGAAGCCAAGCGCAAGGCGCCTGCAAACGGGGAGAAAGCGTCCTCTCCCCTCCGCGTCCCACGTTCAAGCTGAATGACGCAGCATGTTTCTCGGAAGGCTCTGCCGAGCTATCTAGTACAAGGGAGAGAGTGCCTGCCTCTGCCGAGAAAGGTTTTGACGTGGGGATTGCTGGACAGGCGGAAGAGCGTTCCCCAGGCCGTGCAAAGTTGAGGCCTTGGTGATTCTGGATGGTCCCAAGGGTCCAGAATTGTCCCTGGGAAAGCTGTCCTTTTCCCTCTTTTTCCGGCTGGAAGTACACCTCTGGCATCCGACTGCCGTTCGGCGACGTCCTGGGGGAGACGCCCCGGTTTCACTTGGGACGCACACTGGTGTTTCTCAGAAGAGCCCAAATTCCTCCCTGCGGGTGGGTGGGGGCCTGGGCACACCAGCATGGAATGTAAGGCTCTTTAGAACTGCGTACCTTGAGGCCGTGTGAAGGCCGCACGAACGAGAGCTTTCGAGCGAACAGGGCAGCGCTTCGCCATCACCGTTGCTCATTCACGGAGCTTAGTCAAACGAACGCATTTACTTCCTGGGGCTCCAACACAGCCGAGGAGTTGGAAGGCATACAGTGAGGGCCCTTTGACAGTTGTTACAACGAACGTGAGTGCACAGTGTCTCGTGAAATACCTTCCACGGTTGAAGCATTCCGTTAACGCATGCCCCTCCGCTCCCTCTGGCGCTCCGAGGTGTTCCTAACGGGGGAAATCTGGACTTTTGCTCGAGGCCGGGGTGGGGCGGGGGGACTCACAATTCTTCTGCCGGCGAGCTCCAGAGCGCTCCTGCTGAAGCTCCCAGCAAGGAACTGAGAGCAGCAGGCCTCACACGAGTCAACTCAGACGTCTTCTGTCACGAGTCAACTCAGACTTCTTATGTGAGGCCTTCCGGCAGCAAAGAGAAGGTGCGCGCGAGGAGTGTGCTTCAGGCAGCTTAGGACCCGCCACTGTCTCGTCTACCACGGAGGGGAACCAGGTTTGGCCAGGGTCGCCCAGCTTCATACCTGAGCTCCTACAGGTATCCTCAGCGGTTTCTGATTACCTCAAGGAAACACAACGGGAGGAACAGGGCCCTTCCGTGGAGGCCCTTTTGGGCACAGGGACCTCTGCGTGGGATCTACTGGGTAAGTATGGCAGTACCTCAGGTAGGCCTCAGTGACCAAGGCTCTCCGGCTCACGCCTAGCTGTGTAAAGAAGTGTGGCGAACGTACATACTGCTCCTCAGGCTGGGCCCACAGCCTAGCTTTCGCTTCTGTGAGAGTGCTGTCCCGAGTCTCTTCCTGGAGCCAGTCGTCAGCGCGGTGTCTTTTGGCACTGCAGTTCTCTCTCAGTCAAGGAGGCCGTTCGACTGACTGGCAAAGGGAGTCCGCCCAGCGCTGCTTTCGCCAGTCTCTCTGACGACTGGGCCACTCAACCTGGGCAACCCAGAGAGGAGTACACTGCCCTAGCTATGAATGTGAAGAGCTGTCTCCAGGGGCCTGCTTACGCTAAGGTTCCTCAGAAGCCAGAGGCCGCCGTTCCGGCACGGAGAGAGGTCATCCTGCGAAACTGGTGAATGGGCTCCTACCCTGTGTGTCCCCAGGAGCGTCGCAGGGTTAAGGCACTCCGTGGTGGAGTATGGCCTCATTGGAGACCCCTGCACACCCAAGTCCCCTGACGTGAAACACTGGAACTTCACCTTGAGGCCTGAGCTCACCTTTCGTTCGGCCGGAGCTGAACCTGGGGAGCCGTGGGAGGAGTTCCTAGAAAGGGATTGCCAGCACGGTTTTCGCTTTGGGAGAACACGCAGCCTCGGCCCACAACGACAGTCCTGCCGTGCAGAGACGTCGGGCCGCTAGTGCTGTTCCAGGCAGCTGTGAAGCCAAGCGCAAGGCGCCTGCAAACGGGGAGAAAGCGTCCTCTCCCCTCCGCGTCCCACGTTCAAGCTGAATGACGCAGCATGTTTCTCGGAAGGCTCTGCCGAGCTATCTAGTACAAGGGAGAGAGTGCCTGCCTCTGCCGAGAAAGGTTTTGACGTGGGGATTGCTGGACAGGCGGAAGAGCGTTCCCCAGGCCGTGCAAAGTTGAGGCCTTGGTGATTCTGGATGGTCCCAAGGGTCCAGAATTGTCCCTGGGAAAGCTGTCCTTTTCCCTCTTTTTCCGGCTGGAAGTACACCTCTGGCATCCGACTGCCGTTCGGCGACGTCCTGGGGGAGACGCCCCGGTTTCACTTGGGACGCACACTGGTGTTTCTCAGAAGAGCCCAAATTCCTCCCTGCGGGTGGGTGGGGGCCTGGGCACACCAGCATGGAATGTAAGGCTGTTTAGAACTGCGTACCTTGAGGCCGTGTGAAGGCCGCACGAAGGAGAGCTTTCGAGCGAACAGGGCAGCGCTTCGCCATCACCGTTGCACATTCACGGAGCTTAGTCAAACGAACGCATTTACTTCCTGGGGCTCCAACACAGCCGAGGAGTTGGAAGGCATACAGTGAGGGCCCTTTGACAGTTGTTACAACGAACGTGAGTGCACAGTGTCTCGTGAAATACCTTCCACGGTTGAAGCATTCCGTTAACGCATGCCCCTCCGCTCCCTCTGGCGCTCCGAGGTGTTCCTAACGGGGGAAATCTGGACTTTTGCTCGAGGCCGGGGTGGGGCGGGGGGACTCACAATTCTTCTGCCAGCGAGCTCCAGAGCGCTCCTGCTGAAGCTCCCAGCAAGGAACTGAGAGCAGCAGGCCTCACACGAGTCAACTCAGACGTCTTCTGTCACGAGTCAACTCAGACTTCTTATGTGAGGCCTTCCGGCAGCAAAGAGAAGGTGCGCGCGAGGAGTGTGCTTCAGGCAGCTTAGGACCCGCCACTGTCTCGTCTACCACGGAGGGGAACCAGGTTTGGCCAGGGTCGCCCAGCTTCAAACCTGAGCTCCTACAGGTATCCTCAGCGGTTTCTGATTACCTCAAGGAAACACAACGGGAGGAACAGGGCCCTTCCGTGGAGGCCCTTTTGGGCACAGGGACCTCTGCGTGGGATCTACTGGGTAAGTATGGCAGTACCTCAGGTAGGCCTCAGTGACCAAGGCTCTCCGGCTCACGCCTAGCTGTGTAAAGCAGTGTGGCGAACGTACGTACTGCTCCTCAGGCTGGGCCCACAGCCTAGCTTTCGCTTCTGTGAGAGTGCTGTCCCGAGTCTCTTCCTGGAGCCAGTCGTCAGCGCGGTGTCTTTTGGCACTGCAGTTCTCTCTCAGTCAAGGAGGCCGTGCGACTGACTGGCAAAGGGAGTCCGCCCAGCGCTGCTTTCGCCAGTCTCTCTGACGACTGGGCCACTCTACCTGGGCAACCCAGAGAGGAGTACACTGCCCTAGCTATGAATGTGAAGAGCTGTCTCCAGGGGCCTGCTTACGCTAAGGTTCCTCAGAAGCCAGAGGCCGCCGTTCCGGCACGGAGAGAGGTCATCCTGCGAAACTGGTGAATGGGCTCCTACCCTGTGTGTCCCCAGGGACGTCGCAGGGTTAAGGCACTCCGTGGTGGAGTATGGCCTCATTGGAGACCCCTGCACACCCAAGTCCTCTGACGTGAAACACTGGAACTTCACCTTGAGGCCCGAGCTCACCTTTCGTTCGGCCGGAGCCGAACCTGGGGAGCCGTGGGAGGAGTTCCTAGAAAGGGATTGCCAGCACGGTTTTCGCTTTGGGAGAACACGCAGCCTCGGCCCACAAAGACAGTCCTGCCGTGCAGAGACGTCGGGCCGCTAGTGCTGTTCCAGGCAGCTGTGAAGCCAAGCGCAAGGCACCTGCAAACGGGGAGAAAGCGTCCTCTCCCCTCCGCGTCCCACGTTCAAGCTGAATGACGCAGCATGTTTCTCGGAAGGCTCTGCCGAGCTATCTAGTACAAGGGAGAGAGTGCCTGCCTCTGCCGAGAAAGGTTTTGACGTGGGGATTGCTGGACAGGCGGAAGAGCGTTCCCCAGGCCGTGCAAAGTTGAGGCCTTGGTGATTCTGGATGGTCCCAAGGGTCCAGAATTGTCCCTGGGAAAGCTGTCCTTTTCCCTCTTTTTCCGGCTGGAAGTACACCTCTGGCATCCGACTGCCGTTCGGCGACGTCCTGGGGGAGACGCCCCGGTTTCACTTGGGACGCACACTGGTGTTTCTCAGAAGAGCCCAAATTCCTCCCTGCGGGTGGGTGGGGGCCTGGGCACACCAGCATGGAATGTAAGGCTCTTTAGAACTGCGTACCTTGAGGCCGTGTGAAGGCCGCACGAACGAGAGCTTTCGAGCGAACAGGGCAGCGCTTCGCCATCACCGTTGCACATTCACGGAGCTTAGTCAAACGAACGCATTTACTTCCTGGGGCTCCAACACAGCCGAGGAGTTGGAAGGCATACAGTGAGGGCCCTTTGACAGTTGTTACAACGAACGTGAGTGCACAGTGTCTCGTGAAATACCTTCCACGGTTGAAGCATTCCGTTAACGCATGCCCCTCCGCTCCCTCTGGCGCTCCGAGGTGTTCCTAACGGGGGAAATCTGGACTTTTGCTCGAGGCCGGGGTGGGGCGGGGGGACTCACAATTCTTCTGCCGGCGAGCTCCAGAGCGCTCCTGCTGAAGCTCCCAGCAAGGAACTGAGAGCAGCAGGCCTCACACGAGTCAACTCAGACGTCTTCTGTCACGAGTCAACTCAGACTTCTTATGTGAGGCCTTCCGGCAGCAAAGAGAAGGTGCGCGCGAGGAGTGTGCTTCAGGCAGCTTAGGACCCGCCACTGTCTCGTCTACCACGGAGGGGAACCAGGTTTGGCCAGGGTCGCCCAGCTTCATACCTGAGCTCCTACAGGTATCCTCAGCGGTTTCTGATTACCTCAAGGAAACACAACGGGAGGAACAGGGCCCTTCCGTGGAGGCCCTTTTGGGCACAGGGACCTCTGCGTGGGATCTACTGGGTAAGTATGGCAGTACCTCAGGTAGGCCTCAGTGACCAAGGCTCTCCGGCTCACGCCTAGCTGTGTAAAGAAGTGTGGCGAACGTACATACTGCTCCTCAGGCTGGGCCCACAGCCTAGCTTTCGCTTCTGTGAGAGTGCTGTCCCGAGTCTCTTCCTGGAGCCAGTCGTCAGCGCGGTGTCTTTTGGCACTGCAGTTCTCTCTCAGTCAAGGAGGCCGTGCGACTGACTGGCAAAGGGAGTCCGCCCAGCGCTGCTTTCGCCAGTCTCTCTGACGACTGGGCCACTCTACCTGGGCAAACCAGAGAGGAGTACACTGCCCTAGCTATGAATGTGAAGAGCTGTCTCCAGGGGCCTGCTTACGCTAAGGTTCCTCAGAAGCCAGAGGCCGCCGTTCCGGCACGGAGAGAGGTCATCCTGCGAAACTGGTGAATGGGCTCCTACCCTGTGTGTCCCCAGGGGCGTCGCAGGGTTAAGGCACTCCGTGGTGGAGTATGGCCTCATTGGAGACCCCTGCACACCCAAGTCCCCTGACGTGAAACACTGGAATTTCACCTTGAGGCCTGAGCTCACCTTTCTTTCGGCCGGAGCTGAACCTGGGGAGCCGTGGGAGGAGTTCCTAGAAAGGGATTGCCAGCACGGTTTTCGCTTTGGGAGAACACGCAGCCTCGGCCCACAACGACAGTCCTGCCGTGCAGAGACGTCGGGCCGCTAGTGCTGTTCCAGGCAGCTGTGAAGCCAAGCGCAAGGCGCCTGCAAACGGGGAGAAAGCGTCCTCTCCCCTCCGCGTCCCACGTTCAAGCTGAATGACGCAGCATGTTTCTCGGAAGGCTCTGCCGAGCTATCTAGTACAAGGGAGAGAGTGCCTGCCTCTGCCGAGAAAGGTTTTGACGTGGGGATTGCTGGACAGGCGGAAGAGCGTTCCCCAGGCCGTGCAAAGTTGAGGCCTTGGTGATTCTGGATGGTCCCAAGGGTCCAGAATTGTCCCTGGGAAAGCTGTCCTTTTCCCTCTTTTTCCGGCTGGAAGTACACCTCTGGCATCCGACTGCCGTTCGGCGACGTCCTGGGGGAGACGCCCCGGTTTCACTTGGGACGCACACTGGTGTTTCTCAGAAGAGCCCAAATTCCTCCCTGCGGGTGGGTGGGGGCCTGGGCACACCAGCATGGAATGTAAGGCTCTTTAGAACTGCGTACCTTGAGGCCGTGTGAAGGCCGCACGAACGAGAGCTTTCGAGCGAACAGGGCAGCGCTTCGCCATCACCGTTGCTCATTCACGGAGCTTAGTCAAACGAACGCATTTACTTCCTGGGGCTCCAACACAGCCGAGGAGTTGGAAGGCATACAGTGAGGGCCCTTTGACAGTTGTTACAACGAACGTGAGTGCACAGTGTCTCGTGAAATACCTTCCACGGTTGAAGCATTCCGTTAACGCATGCCCCTCCGCTCCCTCTGGCGCTCCGAGGTGTTCCTAACGGGGGAAATCTGGACTTTTGCTCGAGGCCGGGGTGGGGCGGGGGGACTCACAATTCTTCTGCCGGCGAGCTCCAGAGCGCTCCTGCTGAAGCTCCCAGCAAGGAACTGAGAGCAGCAGGCCTCACACGAGTCAACTCAGACGTCTTCTGTCACAAGTCAACTCAGACTTCTTATGTGAGGCCTTCCGGCAGCAAAGAGAAGGTGCGCGCGAGGAGTGTGCTTCAGGCAGCTTAGGACCCGCCACTGTCTCGTCTACCACGGAGGGGAACCAGGTTTGGCCAGGGTCGCCCAGCTTCAAACCTGAGCTCCTACAGGTATCCTCAGCGGTTTCTGATTACCTCAAGGAAACACAACGGGAGGAACAGGGCCCTTCCGTGGAGGCCCTTTTGGGCACAGGGACCTCTGCGTGGGATCTACTGGGTAAGTATGGCAGTACCTCAGGTAGGCCTCAGTGACCAAGGCTCTCCGGCTCACGCCTAGCTGTGTAAAGCAGTGTGGCGAACGTACGTACTGCTCCTCAGGCTGGGCCCACAGCCTAGCTTTCGCTTCTGTGAGAGTGCTGTCCCGAGTCTCTTCCTGGAGCCAGTCGTCAGCGCGGTGTCTTTTGGCACTGCAGTTCTCTCTCAGTCAAGGAGGCCGTGCGACTGACTGGCAAAGGGAGTCCGCCCAGCGCTGCTTTCGCCAGTCTCTCTGACGACTGGGCCACTCTACCTGGGCAACCCAGAGAGGAGTACACTGCCCTAGCTATGAAAGTGAAGAGCTGTCTCCAGGGGCCTGCTTACGCTAAGGTTCCTCAGAAGCCAGAGGCCGCCGTTCCGGCACGGAGAGAGGTCATCCTGCGAAACTGGTGAATGGGCTCCTACCCTGTGTGTCCCCAGGGACGTCGCAGGGTTAAGGCACTCCGTGGTGGAGTATGGCCTCATTGGAGACCCCTGCACACCCAAGTCCTCTGACGTGAAACACTGGAACTTCACCTTGAGGCCCGAGCTCACCTTTCGTTCGGCCGGAGCCGAACCTGGGGAGCCGTGGGAGGAGTTCCTAGAAAGGGATTGCCAGCACGGTTTTCGCTTTGGGAGAACACGCAGCCTCGGCCCACAAAGACAGTCCTGCCGTGCAGAGACGTCGGGCCGCTAGTGCTGTTCCAGGCAGCTGTGAAGCCAAGCGCAAGGCACCTGCAAACGGGGAGAAAGCGTCCTCTCCCCTCCGCGTCCCACGTTCAAGCTGAATGACGCAGCATGTTTCTCGGAAGGCTCTGCCGAGCTATCTAGTACAAGGGAGAGAGTGCCTGCCTCTGCCGAGAAAGGTTTTGACGTGGGGATTGCTGGACAGGCGGAAGAGCGTTCCCCAGGCCGTGCAAAGTTGAGGCCTTGGTGATTCTGGATGGTCCCAAGGGTCCAGAATTGTCCCTGGGAAAGCTGTCCTTTTCCCTCTTTTTCCGGCTGGAAGTACACCTCTGGCATCCGACTGCCGTTCGGCGACGTCCTGGGGGAGACGCCCCGGTTTCACTTGGGACGCACACTGGTGTTTCTCAGAAGAGCCCAAATTCCTCCCTGCGGGTGGGTGGGGGCCTGGGCACACCAGCATGGAATGTAAGGCTCTTTAGAACTGCGTACCTTGAGGCCGTGTGAAGGCCGCACGAACGAGAGCTTTCGAGCGAACAGGGCAGCGCTTCGCCATCACCGTTGCACATTCACGGAGCTTAGTCAAACGAACGCATTTACTTCCTGGGGCTCCAACACAGCCGAGGAGTTGGAAGGCATACAGTGAGGGCCCTTTGACAGTTGTTACAACGAACGTGAGTGCACAGTGTCTCGTGAAATACCTTCCACGGTTGAAGCATTCCGTTAACGCATGCCCCTCCGCTCCCTCTGGCGCTCCGAGGTGTTCCTAACGGGGGAAATCTGGACTTTTGCTCGAGGCCGGGGTGGGGCGGGGGGACTCACAATTCTTCTGCCGGCGAGCTCCAGAGCGCTCCTGCTGAAGCTCCCAGCAAGGAACTGAGAGCAGCAGGCCTCACACGAGTCAACTCAGACGTCTTCTGTCACGAGTCAACTCAGACTTCTTATGTGAGGCCTTCCGGCAGCAAAGAGAAGGTGCGCGCGAGGAGTGTGCTTCAGGCAGCTTAGGACCCGCCACTGTCTCGTCTACCACGGAGGGGAACCAGGTTTGGCCAGGGTCGCCCAGCTTCATACCTGAGCTCCTACAGGTATCCTCAGCGGTTTCTGATTACCTCAAGGAAACACAACGGGAGGAACAGGGCCCTTCCGTGGAGGCCCTTTTGGGCACAGGGACCTCTGCGTGGGATCTACTGGGTAAGTATGGCAGTACCTCAGGTAGGCCTCAGTGACCAAGGCTCTCCGGCTCACGCCTAGCTGTGTAAAGAAGTGTGGCGAACGTACATACTGCTCCTCAGGCTGGGCCCACAGCCTAGCTTTCGCTTCTGTGAGAGTGCTGTCCCGAGTCTCTTCCTGGAGCCAGTCGTCAGCGCGGTGTCTTTTGGCACTGCAGTTCTCTCTCAGTCAAGGAGGCCGTGCGACTGACTGGCAAAGGGAGTCCGCCCAGCGCTGCTTTCGCCAGTCTCTCTGACGACTGGGCCACTCTACCTGGGCAAACCAGAGAGGAGTACACTGCCCTAGCTATGAATGTGAAGAGCTGTCTCCAGGGGCCTGCTTACGCTAAGGTTCCTCAGAAGCCAGAGGCCGCCGTTCCGGCACGGAGAGAGGTCATCCTGCGAAACTGGTGAATGGGCTCCTACCCTGTGTGTCCCCAGGGGCGTCGCAGGGTTAAGGCACTCCGTGGTGGAGTATGGCCTCATTGGAGACCCCTGCACACCCAAGTCCCCTGACGTGAAACACTGGAATTTCACCTTGAGGCCTGAGCTCACCTTTCTTTCGGCCGGAGCTGAACCTGGGGAGCCGTGGGAGGAGTTCCTAGAAAGGGATTGCCAGCACGGTTTTCGCTTTGGGAGAACACGCAGCCTCGGCCCACAACGACAGTCCTGCCGTGCAGAGACGTCGGGCCGCTAGTGCTGTTCCAGGCAGCTGTGAAGCCAAGCGCAAGGCGCCTGCAAACGGGGAGAAAGCGTCCTCTCCCCTCCGCGTCCCACGTTCAAGCTGAATGACGCAGCATGTTTCTCGGAAGGCTCTGCCGAGCTATCTAGTACAAGGGAGAGAGTGCCTGCCTCTGCCGAGAAAGGTTTTGACGTGGGGATTGCTGGACAGGCGGAAGAGCGTTCCCCAGGCCGTGCAAAGTTGAGGCCTTGGTGATTCTGGATGGTCCCAAGGGTCCAGAATTGTCCCTGGGAAAGCTGTCCTTTTCCCTCTTTTTCCGGCTGGAAGTACACCTCTGGCATCCGACTGCCGTTCGGCGACGTCCTGGGGGAGACGCCCCGGTTTCACTTGGGACGCACACTGGTGTTTCTCAGAAGAGCCCAAATTCCTCCCTGCGGGTGGGTGGGGGCCTGGGCACACCAGCATGGAATGTAAGGCTCTTTAGAACTGCGTACCTTGAGGCCGTGTGAAGGCCGCACGAACGAGAGCTTTCGAGCGAACAGGGCAGCGCTTCGCCATCACCGTTGCTCATTCACGGAGCTTAGTCAAACGAACGCATTTACTTCCTGGGGCTCCAACACAGCCGAGGAGTTGGAAGGCATACAGTGAGGGCCCTTTGACAGTTGTTACAACGAACGTGAGTGCACAGTGTCTCGTGAAATACCTTCCACGGTTGAAGCATTCCGTTAACGCATGCCCCTCCGCTCCCTCTGGCGCTCCGAGGTGTTCCTAACGGGGGAAATCTGGACTTTTGCTCGAGGCCGGGGTGGGGCGGGGGGACTCACAATTCTTCTGCCGGCGAGCTCCAGAGCGCTCCTGCTGAAGCTCCCAGCAAGGAACTGAGAGCAGCAGGCCTCACACGAGTCAACTCAGACGTCTTCTGTCACGAGTCAACTCAGACTTCTTATGTGAGGCCTTCCGGCAGCAAAGAGAAGGTGCGCGCGAGGAGTGTGCTTCAGGCAGCTTAGGACCCGCCACTGTCTCGTCTACCACGGAGGGGAACCAGGTTTGGCCAGGGTCGCCCAGCTTCATACCTGAGCTCCTACAGGTATCCTCAGCGGTTTCTGATTACCTCAAGGAAACACAACGGGAGGAACAGGGCCCTTCCGTGGAGGCCCTTTTGGGCACAGGGACCTCTGCGTGGGATCTACTGGGTAAGTATGGCAGTACCTCAGGTAGGCCTCAGTGACCAAGGCTCTCCGGCTCACGCCTAGCTGTGTAAAGCAGTGTGGCGAACGTACGTACTGCTCCTCAGGCTGGGCCCATAGCCTAGCTTTCGCTTCTGTGAGAGTGCTGTCCCGAGTCTCTTCCTGGAGCCAGTCGTCAGCGCGGTGTCTTTTGGCACTGCAGTTCTCTCTCAGTCAAGGAGGCCGTTCGACTGACTGGCAAAGGGAGTCCGCCCAGCGCTGCTTTCGCCAGTCTCTCTGACGACTGGGCCACTCAACCTGGGCAACCCAGAGAGGAGTACACTGCCCTAGCTATGAATGTGAAGAGCTGTCTCCAGGGGCCTGCTTACGCTAAGGTTCCTCAGAAGCCAGAGGCCGCCGTTCCGGCACGGAGAGAGGTCATCCTGCGAAACTGGTGAATGGGCTCCTACCCTGTGTGTCCCCAGGAGCGTCGCAGGGTTAAGGCACTCCGTGGTGGAGTATGGCCTCATTGGAGACCCCTGCACACCCAAGTCCCCTGACGTGAAACACTGGAACTTCACCTTGAGGCCTGAGCTCACCTTTCTTTCGGCCGGAGCTGAACCTGGGGAGCCGTGGGAGGAGTTCCTAGAAAGGGATTGCCAGCACGGTTTTCGCTTGGGGAGAAAACGCAGCCTCGGCCCACAACGACAGTCCTGCCGTGCAGAGACGTCGGGCCGCTAGTGCTGTTCCAGGCAGCTGTGAAGCCAAGCGCAAGGCACCTGCAAACGGGGAGAAAGCGTCCTCTCCCCTCCGCGTCCCAGGTTCAAGCTGAATGACGCAGCATGTTTCTCGGAAGGCTCTGCCGAGCTATCTAGTACAAGGGAGAGAGTGCCTGCCTCTGCCGAGAAAGGTTTTGACGTGGGGATTGCTGGACAGGCGGAAGAGCGTTCCCCAGGCCGTGCAAAGTTGAGGCCTTGGTGATTCTGGATGGTCCCAAGGGTCCAGAATTGTCCCTGGGAAAGCTGTCCTTTTCCCTCTTTTTCCGGCTGGAAGTACACCTCTGGCATCCGACTGCCGTTCGGCGACGTCCTGGGGGAGACGCCCCGGTTTCACTTGGGACGCACACTGGTGTTTCTCAGAAGAGCCCAAATTCCTCCCTGCGGGTGGGTGGGGGCCTGGGCACACCAGCATGGAATGTAAGGCTGTTTAGAACTGCGTACCTTGAGGCCGTGTGAAGGCCGCACGAACGAGAGCTTTCCAGCGAACAGGGCAGCGCTTCGCCATCACCGTTGCACATTCACGGAGCTTAGTCAAACGAACGCATTTACTTCCTGGGGCTCCAACACAGCCGAGGAATTGGAAGGCATACAGTGAGGGCCCTTTGACAGTTGTTACAACGAACGTGAGTGCACAGTGTCTCGTGAAATACCTTCCACGGTTGAAGCATTCCGTTAACGCATGCCCCTCCGCTCCCTCTGGCGCTCCGAGGTGTTCCTAACGGGGGAAATCTGGACTTTTGCTCGAGGCCGGGGTGGGGCGGGGGGACTCACAATTCTTCTGCCGGCGAGCTCCAGAGCGCTCCTGCTGAAGCTCCCAGCAAGGAACTGAGAGCAGCAGGCCTCACACGAGTCAACTCAGACGTCTTCTGTCACGAGTCAACTCAGACTTCTTATGTGAGGCCTTCCGGCAGCAAAGAGAAGGTGCGCGCGAGGAGTGTGCTTCAGGCAGCTTAGGACCCGCCACTGTCTCGTCTACCACGGAGGGGAACCAGGTTTGGCCAGGGTCGCCCAGCTTCATACCTGAGCTCCTACAGGTATCCTCAGCGGTTTCTGATTACCTCAAGGAAACACAACGGGAGGAACAGGGCCCTTCCGTGGAGGCCCTTTTGGGCACAGGGACCTCTGCGTGGGATCTACTGGGTAAGTATGGCAGTACCTCAGGTAGGCCTCAGTGACCAAGGCTCTCCGGCTCACGCCTAGCTGTGTAAAGCAGTGTGGCAAACGTACGTACAGCTCCTCAGGCTGGGCCCACAGCCTAGCTTTCACTTCTGTGAGAGTGCTGTCCCGAGTCTCTTCCTGGAGCCAGTCGTCAGCGCGGTGTCTTTTGGCACTGCAGTTCTCTCTCCGTCAAGGAGGCCGTTCGACTGACTGGCAAAGGGAGTCCGCCCAGCGCTGCTTTCGCCAGTCTCTCTGACGACTGGGCCACTCAACCTGGGCAACCCAGAGAGGAGTACACTGCCCTAGCTATGAATGTGAAGAGCTGTCTCCAGGGGCCTGCTTACGCTAAGGTTCCTCAGAAGCCAGAGGCCGCCGTTCCGGCACGGAGAGAGGTCATCCTGCGAAACTGGTGAATGGGCTCCTACCCTGTGTGTCCCCAGGAGCGTCGCAGGGTTAAGGCACTCCGTGGTGGAGTATGGCCTCATTGGAGACCCCTGCACACCCAAGTCCCCTGACGTGAAACACTGGAACTTCACCTTGAGGCCTGAGCTCACCTTTCTTTCGGCCGGAGCTGAACCTGGGGAGCCGTGGGAGGAGTTCCTAGAAAGGGATTGCCAGCACGGTTTTCGCTTGGGGAGAAAACGCAGCCTCGGCCCACAACGACAGTCCTGCCGTGCAGAGACGTCGGGCCGCTAGTGCTGTTCCAGGCAGCTGTGAAGCCAAGCGCAAGGCACCTGCAAACGGGGAGAAAGCGTCCTCTCCCCTCCGCGTCCCAGGTTCAAGCTGAATGACGCAGCATGTTTCTCGGAAGGCTCTGCCGAGCTATCTAGTACAAGGGAGAGAGTGCCTGCCTCTGCCGAGAAAGGTTTTGACGTGGGGATTGCTGGACAGGCGGAAGAGCGTTCCCCAGGCCGTGCAAAGTTGAGGCCTTGGTGATTCTGGATGGTCCCAAGGGTCCAGAATTGTCCCTGGGAAAGCTGTCCTTTTCCCTCTTTTTCCGGCTGGAAGTACACCTCTGGCATCCGACTGCCGTTCGGCGACGTCCTGGGGGAGACGCCCCGGTTTCACTTGGGACGCACACTGGTGTTTCTCAGAAGAGCCCAAATTCCTCCCTGCGGGTGGGTGGGCCCTGGGCACACCAGCATGGAATGTAAGGCTGTTAAGAACTGCGTACCTTGAGGCCGTGTGAAGGCCGCACGAACGAGAGCTTTCGAGCGAACAGGGCAGCGCTTCGCCATCACCGTTGCTCATTCACGGAGCTTAGTCAAACGAACGCATTTACTTCCTGGGGCTCCAACACAGCCGAGGAGTTGGAAGGCATACAGTGAGTGCCCTTTGACAGTTGTTACAACGAACGTGAGTGCACAGTGTCTCGTGAAATATCTTCCACGGTTGAAGCATTCCGTTAACGCATGCCCCTCCGCTCCCTCTGGCACTCCGAGGTGTTCCTAACGGGGGAAATCTGGACTTTTGCTTGAGGCCGGGGTGGGGCGGGGGGACTCACAATTCTTCTGCCGGCGAGCTCCAGAGCGCTCCTGCTGAAGCTCCCAGCAAGGAACTGAGAGCAGCAGGCCTCACACGAGTCAACTCAGACTTCTTCTGTCACGAGTCAACTCAGACTTCTTATGTGAGGCCTTCCGGCAGCAAAGAGAAGGTGCGCGCGAGGAGTGTGCTTCAGGCAGCTTAGGACCCGCCACTGTCTCGTCTACCATGGAGGGGAACCAGGTTTGGCCAGGGTCGCCCAGCTTCATACCTGAGCTCCTACAGGTATCCTCAGTGGTTTCTGATTACCTCAAGGAAACACAACGGGAGGAACAGGGCCCTTCCGTGGAGGCCCTTTTGGGCACAGGGACCTCTGCTTGGGATCTACTGGGTAAGTATGGCAGTACCTCAGGTAGGCCTCAGTGACCAAGGCTCTCTGGCTCACGCCTAGCTGTGTAAAGAAGTGTGGCAAACGTACGGACTGCTCCTCAGGCTGGGCCCACAGCCTAGCTTTCGCTTCTGTGAGAGTGCTGTCCCGAGTCTCTTCCTGGAGCCAGTCGTCAGCGCGGTGTCTTTTGGCACTGCAGTTCTCTCTCAGTCAAGGAGGCCGTGCGACTGACTGGCAAAGGGAGTCCGCCCAGCGCTGCTTTCGCCAGTCTCTCTGACGACTGGGCCACTCTACCTGGGCAACCCAGAGAGGAGTACACTGCTCTAGCTATGAATGTGACGAGCTGTCTCCAGGGGCCTGCTTACGCTAAGTTTCCTCAGAAGCCAGGAGCCGCCGTTCCGGCACGGAACGCATTCTCCATTGCTCTCACCATCCCTCGCACCATCGCATGCACCATCGGTCTCACCATCACACTCAGCATCGCTCTCACCATCGTACTCACCATCGCTCTCACCATCACACTCAACATCGCTCTCAACATCGCACTCACCATCTCTCTCACCATCACACATGCCATCGCACTCACCATCGCTCTCACCATCGCTCCCACCGTCACACTCAAAATTACCCTCACCATAGCTCTCAAGACCACTCTCAAGATCACACTCGGCATTGCACTGTCCATTGCATGCACCGTGTCACGCACCATCACATGGACCATTGAAAGCAGCATCGCTCTCACCCTCGGACTCACATCACTCTCACCATCGCACTCATAATCGTACACACCATCATTCTCACCATAGCTCTCACCATTGCACTCACAGTCGCTCTCACCATCACTCTCATCATCACACTCACCATTGCACTTACCATCTTCTCACCATAAGACTCACAGTCGCACTCACAATCGCACACAACTTTGCACTCACATTCGCTTTCACCATCACTCTTACCATTGCACTCCCCATTGCACTCACCATAGCACGCACTGTGGCACACACTGTCACGTGCTCCGTCACACGCTCTAACACTCTCACCATCGCTCTCAACATCGCACTCACCATGTCTGTCACCATGGTTCTCACCATCGCACTCTCCATCATACTCACAATCGCTCTCAAAATTGTTCTCACCATTGCACTCAGCCAAGCACTCTCCATCGCATGCACCATCACACGCGCTTTCGCTCTCATGCTCACTGTCACTGTCCCAATCACTGTCGCACCCACTGTCATATGCACTGCCGTATCACACCATCACTGCACTCACCACTGCACTGACGGTTATTCTCAGCATCACTCTAACCATCACACTTACCCTCGCTCTCACCATCAGTCTCACCATGGCACTCACCAAAGCTCGCAGCATGGCACGCACCAACGTACTCACCATCGTACTCACCATCACTCTCACCATCACTCTCACTCTCACACTCACGATCACTCTCACCCTCGCACTCAACATCACACTCGCCATCGCACTCAACATTGCTCTTACCATCGCACTCTCCGTTGCTCTCACCATCGCACTCACCATCGAACACACCATAGCTCTCAGCATCACACTCACCATCGCAGTCACCATCGCACTCAGCATCACACGGATCATTGCACGCAACATTGATGTCACCCTCACAATCACCATCACTCTAACTATCGCTCTCACCATCGGACTGATCATCGCACCCTCCATCGCTCTCACCATCGTTCTCAACATTGCACTCACCATTGCTCTCACCATAGCACTCACCTTTGCACTCATCATCGCTCTCATCATCGCTTCGCTCTCACCATCACACACACCATCTCACTCACCATTAAATGGACCATCACACGCAGCATCACTGTCACCGTTGCACTCACGATACCCTCACCATTGTTCTCACCATCGCACTCATCATCACCCTCGCCATCGCACCCACCATCACTCTCACAATCGTACTTATCGCACTCATCAGCTCTCTCACTGTGGCAGTCACCATCACTCTCATTATCGCTCTCCCCATCGCACTCATCCTCGCAGTCACCATCGCTCTCACCCTCGCACTCAACATCACATTCGCCATCACACTCACCATCGCTCTCAACATTGCTCTCAACAATGCATTCACCCTAGCAGTCACCATCGATCTCACCATCGCACTAACCATTGTTCTCACAATTGCACTCATCATCGCTCTCACCATCGCACTAAACTTCGCTCTCAACATCTCTCTCACCATCACACTCACCATCGCACTCATCATCACATGGAGCATCGGTCACAGCCTCGCTATCTCCATCACACTCACCATGACTCTCATCATTGCTCTCATAATTGCACTCATCATCGCACTCACCACCACTCTCACCATTGCTCTCACGATTGCACTCACCATCGGTCTCAACGTCGCACTCACCAACACACGTGCCATTGCTCTCACTATCACACACACCATCGCACTCACCATCACATGCAGCATCCCACTCACCATCGCTCTCAAGATCTCCCTCACCATCGCACACACCTTTGCAATCACAATCACTTTCAACATCGCTCTCGCTATCACTGTCAGCATCGCACTGCCTATCGCACTCTCCATTGCTCTCACCATCACAGACACCATCGCACGCTCCATCGCACTCACCGTCTCACTCACCATCACTCTCAATATAGCACTCACCATCGCTCTCACCATCACACACACCATCTCACTCACCATTAAATGGACCATCGCACGCAGCATCACTGTCACCGTCGCACTCACCATAGCTCTCACCATTGTTCTCACCATCGCACTGATCATCGCACTCGCCATCGCACTCACCATCACTCTCACAATCTTACTCATCGCACTCATCAGCTCTCTCACTGTGGCAGTCACCATTACTCTCATTATTGCTCTCCCCGTCGCACTCACCATCGCTCTCACCCTCGCACTCACCATCACATTCACCATCGCACTCACCGTCACTCCCACCATCGTACTCAAAATCGCTCTCAGCGTCACACACAGCATAGCACTCACCATCGCTCTCACCATCGACTCACCATCGCTCTCATCATCACTCTCACGATCGTTCTCACCATCGTACGTGCCATCGCTTTCACCATCACTCTCACCAACACACTTATTATCCCTCGCACCATCGCATGCACCATCGGTCTCACCATCACACTCAGCATCGCTCTCACC